>NW_027327507.1:300000-507103 GCF_047675955.1 Chlorocebus sabaeus
AATTAGAAAAGTGATATTTGGAAGCCCATAGAGGGCTTTGGTGAAAAAGGAAATATCTTCAGTTAAAAGCTAAAGAGAAGCTTTCTGAGAAACTGCTTTGTGTTCTGTTAATTCATCTCACAGAGTTATAGCTTTCCCCTCAAAAAGCCTTTCGCTAAGGCTGTTGTTGTGGAACTTGCAAAGTGATATTTTTAATCACATAGAGGGCTATGGTGTAAATGGAAATATCCTAAGATAAAAACCGAAAAGAACCTTTCTGAGAAACTGCTTTCTGTTCTGTTAGTTCATCTCACAGAGTTACAGCTTTCCGCTCAAGGAGCCGTTCAATAAGACTGTTCTTGTGGAATTTGTCAAGTGATGTTTGGAAGCCATTAGAGGTCTAGGGTGAAAAAGGAAATATCCTAAGATAAAAACTGAAAAGAATCTTTCTGAGGAACTGCTGTGTTTTCTCTTAATTCAACTCACAGAGTTACAGCTTTACCCTCAAGAAGCCTTTTGCTGAGGCTGCTGTTGTGGTATTTGCAAAGTGATATTTGGAAGCCCTTAGAGGGCAATGGTGAAAAAGGAAATATCTTCAGTTAAAAACTGAAAAGAAGCATTCTGAGATACTGCTTTGTGATCTGTTAATTCTTCTCAAAGAATCACAGCTTTCCCCTAAAGAAACCTTCCGCTAAGACTGTTCTTGTGGAATTTGCAAAGTGATATTTCGAAGCCCATAGATGGCTATGGTGAAAAAGGAAATATCCTAAGATTAAAACCGAGAAGAAGCTTTCTGAGAAACTGCTTTGTGTTCTGTTAGTTAATCTCACAGTGTTAGAGCTTTCCCCTCAAGGAACCATTCAGTAAGACTGTTCTTGTGCAATTTTCAAAGTGACATTTGGAAGCCCATTGAGGGCTACAGTGAAAAAGGAAATATCTTCCGTTAAAAACTGAAAAGAAGCACTCTGAGAAACTGCCGTGTGTTCTGTTAATATATCTCACCGAGTTACAGCTTTCTCCACAAGAAGCCTTTCACTAAGACTGTTCCTGTGGGATTTGCGAAGTGATATTTGGAAGCCCATAGAGGGCTATGGTGAAAAAGGAAATATCCTAAGATAAAAACTGGAAAGAAGATTTCTGAGAAACTGCTTTATGTTCTGTTTATTCACAGCACAGAATTACAGCTTTTCTCTCCAGAAGCCTTTCGCTAAGACTGTTCTTGTGGAATTTGCAAAGTGATCTTGGAAGCCCATAGAGGGCTATGGTGAAAAAGGAAATAGCTTTAGTTAAAAACTGGAAAGAAACTTTCTGAGAAACTGCTTTTGTTCTGTTTATTCATCTCACAGATTTACAGCTTTCCCCTCACAAAGCCGTTAACTAAGACTGTTCTTGTGGAATTTTGCAAAGTGATATTTGGAAGCCCAGAGAGAGCTACGGTGAAAAAGGAAATATCTTCCGTTAAAAACTGGAAAGAAGACTTCTGAGAAACTGCTTTGTGTTTTGTTAATTCATCTCACAGAGTTACAGCGTTCCCCTGAAGAACCCTTTCACTAAGACTGTTCTTGTGGAATTTGCAAAGTGATATTTCGAAGCCCATTGTGGGCTATGGAGAAAAAGGAAATACCCTAAGATAAAAACTGAAAAGAAGCTTTCTGAGAAACTGCTTTGTTTTCTGTTAATTCAACTCACAGAGTTACAGCTTTCCCCTCAAGAGGCCTGTCGCTAAGGCTGTTTTTGTGGAATTTGCAAGGTGATATTTGGAAGCCCATAGATGCCTATGGTGAAAATGGAAATATCCTAAGATAAAAATCGAAAGGAAGCTTTCTGAGAAACTGCCTTGTGTTCTGTTAGTTCATCTCACAGAGTTACAGCTTTCCCCTCAAGAAGCCTTTCGATAAGACAGATCTGGAGGAATTTGCAAGTGATATTTGGAAGGCCATAGACGGTTATGGTGAAAATGGAAATATCTTCCGTTAAAAACTGGAAAGAAGCTTTCTGAGACACTGCTTTGTGTTCTGTTAATTCATCTCACAGAGTTATAGCTTTCCCCTCAAAAAGCCTTTCGCTAAGGCTGTTGTTGTGGAACTTGCAAAGTGATATTTTTAATCACATAGAGGGCTATGGTGTAAATGGAAATATCCTAAGATAAAAACCGAAAAGAACCTTTCTGAGAAACTGCTTTCTGTTCTGTTAGTTCATCTCACAGAGTTACAGCTTTCCGCTCAAGGAGCCGTTCAATAAGACTGTTCTTGTGGAATTTGTCAAGTGATGTTTGGAAGCCATTAGAGGTCTAGGGTGAAAAAGGAAATATCCTAAGATAAAAACTGAAAAGAATCTTTCTGAGGAACTGCTGTGTTTTCTCTTAATTCAACTCACAGAGTTACAGCTTTACCCTCAAGAAGCCTTTTGCTGAGGCTGCTGTTGTGGTATTTGCAAAGTGATATTTGGAAGCCCTTAGAGGGCAATGGTGAAAAAGGAAATATCTTCAGTTAAAAACTGAAAAGAAGCATTCTGAGATACTGCTTTGTGTTCTGTTAATTCTTCTCAAAGAATCACAGCTTTCCCCTAAAGAAACCTTCCGCTAAGACTGTTCTTGTGGAATTTGCAAAGTGATATTTCGAAGCCCATAGATGGCTATGGTGAAAAAGGAAATATCCTAAGATTAAAACCGAGAAGAAGCTTTCTGAGAAACTGCTTTGTTTTCTGTTAGTTAATCTCACAGTGTTAGAGCTTTCCCCTCAAGGAACCATTCAGTAAGACTGTTCTTATGCAATTTTCAAAGTGACATTTGGAAGCCCATAGAGGGCTACAGTGAAAAAGGAAATATCTTCCGTTAAAAACTGAAAAGAAACACTCTGAGAAACTGCCGTGTGTTCTGTTAATATATCTCACCGAGTAACAGCTTTCTCCACAAGAAGCCTTTCACTAAGACTGTTCCTGTGGGATTTGCGAAGTGATATTTGGAAGCCCATAGAGGGCTATGGTGAAAAAGGAAATATCCTAAGATAAAAACTGGAAAGAAGATTTCTGAGAAACTGCTTTATGTTCTGTTTATTCACAGCACAGAATTACAGCTTTTCTCTCCAGAAGCCTTTCGCTAAGACTGTTCTTGTGGAATTTGCAAAGTGATCTTGGAAGCCCATAGAGGGCTATGGTGAAAAAGGAAATAGCTTTAGTTAAAAACTGGAAAGAAACTTTCTGAGAAACTGCTTTTGTTCTGTTTATTCACAGCACAGAATTACAGCTTTTCTCTCCAGAAGCCTTTCGCTAAGACTGTTCTTGTGGAATTTGCAAAGTGATCTTGGAAGCCCATAGAGGGCTATGGTGAAAAAGGAAATAGCTTTAGTTAAAAACTGGAAAGAAACTTTCTGAGAAACTGCTTTTGTTCTGTTTATTCATCTCACAGATTTACAGCTTTCCCCTCACAAAGCCGTTAACTAAGACTGTTCTTGTGGAATTTTGCAAAGTGATATTTGGAAGCCCAGAGAGAGCTACGGTGAAAAAGGAAATATCTTCCGTTAAAAACTGGAAAGAAGACTTCTGAGTAACTGCTTTGTGTTTTGTTAATTCATCTCACAGAGTTACAGCGTTCCCCTGAAGAACCCTTTCACTAAGACTGTTCTTGTGGAATTTGCAAAGTGATATTTCGAAGCCCATTGTGGGCTATGGTGAAAAAGGAAATACCCTAAGATAAAAACTGAAAAGAAGCTTTCTGAGAAACTGCTTTGTTTTCTGTTAATTCAACTCACAGAGTTACAGCTTTCCCCTCAAGAGGCCTGTCGCTAAGGCTGTTTTTGTGGAATTTGCAAGGTGATAGTTGGAAGCCCATAGATGCCTATGGTGAAAATGGAAATATCCTAAGATAAAAATCGAAAAGAAGCTTTCTGAGAAACTGCCTTGTGTTCTGTTAGTTCATCTCACAGAGTTACAGCTTTACCCTCAAGAAGCCGTTCACTAAGACTGTTCTTGTGAAATTTGTAAAGTGATATTGGAAGCCCTTAGAGGGCTATGATGAAAAAGGAAATATCTTCAGTTAAAAACTGGAAAGAAGCTTTCTGAGAAACTACTTTGTGGTCTCTTAATTCAACTCACAGAGTTACAGCTTTCCCTTCAAGAAGCCTTTCGCTAAGACTGTTCTTGTGGAATTTTCAAAGTTATATTTGGAGCCCTTAGAAGGCTATGGTGAAAAAGGAAATACCCTAAGATAAAAACTGAACAGAAGCTTTCTGAGAAGCTGCTTTGTGTATGTTAATTCATCTCACAGAGTTACAGCTTGTCCCTGCAGAAGCCTTTCACTAAGACTGTTCTTGTGGAATTTACAAAGTGATATTTGGAAGCCCATAGAGGGCAATGGTGAAAATGGAAATATCATAAGATAAAAAAAGAAAAGTAGCTTTCTGTGAAACTGCCTTGTGTTCTGTTAGTTCATCTCACAGAGTTATCGCTTTCCACTCAAGAAACTGTTCACTAAGACTGTTCTTGTGTAATTTGCAAAGAATTATTTGGAAGCACGTAGAGGGCTATGGTGAAAATGGAAATATATTGCGTTAAGAACTGGAAAGAAGAATTCTGAGAAACTGCCGTGTGTTGTGTTAATACATCTCACCGTGTTACAGCTTTCCCCTCAAAAAGCCTTTCGCTAAGACTGTTCTTGTGGGATTTCCAAAGTGATATTTGGAAGCCCATAGAGGGCTTTGGTGAAAGAGGAAATATCTTCAGTTAAAAACTGAAAAAAAGGTTTCTGAGAAACTGCTTTGTGGTCTGTTAATTCAACTCACAGAGTTACAGATTTCCCCTTAATAAGCCTTTCACTAAGGCTGTTGTTGTGGAATTAGAAAAGTGATATTTGGAAGCCCATAGAGGGCTTTGGTGAAAAAGGAAATATCTTCAGTTAAAAGCTAAAGAGAAGCTTTCTGAGAAACTGCTTTGTGTTCTGTAAATTCAACTCACAGAGTTTGAGCTTTCCTATAAAGAATGCTTTCGCTAAGGATGTTGTTGTGGAAATTGCAAAGTGATATTTGGAAGCCCATAGAGGGCAATGGTGAAAATGGAAATATCCTAAGATAAAAAAAGAAAAGAAGCTTTCTGAGAAACCGCTTTTGGTTCTGTTAGTTCATCTCACAGAGTTACAGCTTTCCACTCAAGAAGCAGTTCACTAAGACAATTCTTGTGAAATTTCCAAAGTGATATTTGGAAGCCCGTAGTCGGCTATGGTGAAAAAGGAATATCTCCCGTTAAAAACTGGAAAGAAGATTTCTGAGAAACTGCATTGTGTTCTGTTAATTCATCTCACAGAGTCACAGCTTTCCCCTCAAGAAGCCTTTCGCTAAGACTGTTCTTGTGGAATTTGCAAGGTGATATTTGGAGGCACATAGAGGGCTATGGTGAAAAAGGAAATATCTTCTGTTAAAAACTGGAAAGAAGCTCTCTTAGAAACTGCTTTGTGTTCTGTGAATTCATCTCACAGAGTTACAGCTTTCCCCTCTAGAAGCCTTTCGCTAAGACTGTTCTTGTGGAATTTGCAAAGTGAAATTTGGAAGCCCTTAGAGAGCTATGGTGAAAAAGGAAATATCTTCCGTTAAAAACCGAAAAGAAGATCTCTGAGAAACTGCGTTGTGTTCTGTTATTTCATTTCACAGGGTTACAGCTTTCCTCTCAAGAAGCCTTTCCCTAAGACTGTTCTTGTGGAATTTGCAAAGTGATATTTGGAAGCCCTTAGAGGGCTATGGTGAAAAACGAAATATCTTCCATTATAAACTGGAAAGAACCTTTCTGAGAAACTGCCTTGTGTTCTGTTAGTTCATCTCACAGAGTTACAGCTTTCCCCTCAAGAAGCCTTTCGATAAGACAGATCTGGAGGAATTTGCAAGTGATATTTGGAAGGCCATAGACGGTTATGGTGAAAAAGGAAATATCTTCCGTTAAAAACTGGAAAGAAGCTTTCTGAGACACTGCTTTGTGTTCTGTTAATTCATCTCACAGAGTTATAGCTTTCCCCTCAAAAAGCCTTTCGCTAAGGCTGTTGTTGTGGAACTTGCAAAGTGATATTTTTAATCACATAGAGGGCTATGGTGTAAATGGAAATATCCTAAGATAAAAACCGAAAAGAACCTTTCTGAGAAACTGCTTTCTGTTCTGTTAGTTCATCTCACAGAGTTACAGCTTTCCGCTCAAGGAGCCGTTCAATAAGACTGTTCTTGTGGAATTTGTCAAGTGATGTTTGGAAGCCATTAGAGGTCTAGGGTGAAAAAGGAAATATCCTAAGATAAAAACTGAAAAGAATCTTTCTGAGGAACTGCTGTGTTTTCTCTTAATTCAACTCACAGAGTTACAGCTTTACCCTCAAGAAGCCTTTTGCTGAGGCTGCTGTTGTGGTATTTGCAAAGTGATATTTGGAAGCCCTTAGAGGGCAATGGTGAAAAAGGAAATATCTTCAGTTAAAAACTGAAAAGAAGCATTCTGAGATACTGCTTTGTGATCTGTTAATTCTTCTCAAAGAATCACAGCTTTCCCCTAAAGAAACCTTCCGCTAAGACTGTTCTTGTGGAATTTGCAAAGTGATATTTCGAAGCCCATAGATGGCTATGGTGAAAAAGGAAATATCCTAAGATTAAAACCGAGAAGAAGCTTTCTGAGAAACTGCTTTGTGTTCTGTTAGTTAATCTCACAGTGTTAGAGCTTTCCCCTCAAGGAACCATTCAGTAAGACTGTTCTTGTGCAATTTTCAAAGTGACATTTGGAAGCCCATTGAGGGCTACAGTGAAAAAGGAAATATCTTCCGTTAAAAACTGAAAAGAAGCACTCTGAGAAACTGCCGTGTGTTCTGTTAATATATCTCACCGAGTTACAGCTTTCTCCACAAGAAGCCTTTCACTAAGACTGTTCCTGTGGGATTTGCGAAGTGATATTTGGAAGCCCATAGAGGGCTATGGTGAAAAAGGAAATATCCTAAGATAAAAACTGGAAAGAAGATTTCTGAGAAACTGCTTTATGTTCTGTTTATTCACAGCACAGAATTACAGCTTTTCTCTCCAGAAGCCTTTCGCTAAGACTGTTCTTGTGGAATTTGCAAAGTGATCTTGGAAGCCCATAGAGGGCTATTTTGAAAAAGGAAATAGCTTTAGTTAAAAACTGGAAAGAAACTTTCTGAGAAACTGCTTTTGTTCTGTTTATTCATCTCACAGATTTACAGCTTTCCCCTCACAAAGCCGTTAACTAAGACTGTTCTTGTGGAATTTTGCAAAGTGATATTTGGAAGCCCAGAGAGAGCTACGGTGAAAAAGGAAATATCTTCCGTTAAAAACTGGAAAGAAGACTTCTGAGAAACTGCTTTGTGTTTTGTTAATTCATCTCACAGAGTTACAGCGTTCCCCTGAAGAACCCTTTCACTAAGACTGTTCTTGTGGAATTTGCAAAGTGATATTTCGAAGCCCATTGTGGGCTATGGTGAAAAAGGAAATACCCTAAGATAAAAACTGAAAAGAAGCTTTCGGAGAAACTGCTTTGTTTTCTGTTAATTCAACTCACAGAGTTACAGCTTTCCCCTCAAGAGGCCTGTCGCTAAGGCTGTTTTTGTGGAATTTGCAAGGTGATATTTGGAAGCCCATAGATGCCTATGGTGAAAATGGAAATATCCTAAGATAAAAATCGAAAGGAAGCTTTCTGAGAAACTGCCTTGTGTTCTGTTAGTTCATCTCACAGAGTTACAGCTTTACCCTCAAGAAGCCGTTCACTAAGACTGTTCTTGTGAAATTTGTAAAGTGATATTGGAAGCCCTTAGAGGGCTATGATGAAAAAGGAAATATCTTCAGTTAAAAACTGGAAAGAAGCTTTCTGAGAAACTACTTTGTGGTCTCTTAATTCAACTCACAGAGTTACAGCTTTCCCTTCAAGAAGCCTTTCGCTAAGACTGTTCTTGTGGAATTTTCAAAGTTATATTTGGAGCCCTTAGAAGGCTATGGTGAAAAAGGAAATACCCTAAGATAAAAACTGAACAGAAGCTTTCTGAGAAGCTGCTTTGTGTATGTTAATTCATCTCACAGAGTTACAGCTTGTCCCTGCAGAAGCCTTTCACTAAGACTGTTCTTGTGGAATTTACAAAGTGATATTTGGAAGCCCATAGAGGGCAATGGTGAAAATGGAAATATCATAAGATAAAAAAAGAAAAGTAGCTTTCTGTGAAACTGCCTTGTGTTCTGTTAGTTCATCTCACAGAGTTATCACTTTCCACTCAAGAAACTGTTCACTAAGACTGTTCTTGTGTAATTTGCAAAGAATTATTTGGAAGCACGTAGAGGGCTATGGTGAAAATGGAAATATCTTGCGTTAAGAACTGGAAAGAAGAATTCTGAGAAACTGCCGTGTGTTGTGTTAATACATCTCACCGTGTTACAGCTTTCCCCTCAAAAAGCCTTTCGCTAAGACTGTTCTTGTGGGATTTCCAAAGTGATATTTGGAAGCCCATAGAGGGCTTTGGTGAAAGAGGAAATATCTTCAGTTAAAAACTGAAAAAAAGGTTTCTGAGAAACTGCTTTGTGGTCTGTTAATTCAACTCACAGAGTTACAGATTTCCCCTTAATAAGCCTTTCACTAAGGCTGTTGTTGTGGAATTAGAAAAGTGATATTTGGAAGCCCATAGAGGGCTTTGGTGAAAAAGGAAATATCTTCAGTTAAAAGCTAAAGAGAAGCTTTCTGAGAAACTGCTTTGTGTTCTGTAAATTCAACTCACAGACTTTGAGCTTTCCTATAAAGAATGCTTTCGCTAAGGATGTTGTTGTGGAAATTGCAAAGTGATATTTGGAAGCCCATAGAGGGCAATGGTGAAAATGGAAATATCCTAAGATAAAAAAAGAAAAGAAGCTTTCTGAGAAACCGCTTTTGGTTCTGTTAGTTCATCTCACAGAGTTACAGCTTTCCACTCAAGAAGCAGTTCACTAAGACAATTCTTGTGAAATTTCCAAAGTGATATTTGGAAGCCCGTAGTCGGCTATGGTGAAAAAGGAATATCTCCCGTTAAAAACTGGAAAGAAGATTTCTGAGAAACTGCATTGTGTTCTGTTAATTCATCTCACAGAGTGACAGCTTTCCCCTCAAGAAGCCTTTCGCTAAGACTGTTCTTGTGGAATTTGCAAGGTGATATTTGGAGGCACATAGAGGGCTATGGTGAAAAAGGAAATATCTTCTGTTAAAAACTGGAAAGAAGCTCTCTTAGAAACTGCTTTGTGTTCTGTGAATTCATCTCACAGAGTTACAGCTTTCCCCTCTAGAAGCCTTTCGCTAAGACTGTTCTTGTGGAATTTGCAAAGTGAAATTTGGAAGCCCTTAGAGAGCTATGGTGAAAAAGGAAATATCTTCCGTTAAAAACCGAAAAGAAGATCTCTGAGAAACTGCGTTGTGTTCTGTTATTTCATTTCACAGGGTTACAGCTTTCCTCTCAAGAAGCCTTTCCCTAAGACTGTTCTTGTGGAATTTGCAAAGTGATATTTGGAAGCCCTTAGAGGGCTATGGTGAAAAACGAAATATCTTCCATTATAAACTGGAAAGAACCTTTCTGAGAAACTGCCTTGTGTTCTGTTAGTTCATCTCACAGAGTTACAGCTTTCCCCTCAAGAAGCCTTTCGATAAGACAGATCTGGAGGAATTTGCAAGTGATATTTGGAAGGCCATAGACGGTTATGGTGAAAAAGGAAATATCTTCCGTTAAAAACTGGAAAGAAGCTTTCTGAGACACTGCTTTGTGTTCTGTTAATTCATCTCACAGAGTTATAGCTTTCCCCTCAAAAAGCCTTTCGCTAAGGCTGTTGTTGTGGAACTTGCAAAGTGATATTTTTAATCACATAGAGGGCTATGGTGTAAATGGAAATATCCTAAGATAAAAACCGAAAAGAACCTTTCTGAGAAACTGCTTTCTGTTCTGTTAGTTCATCTCACAGAGTTACAGCTTTCCGCTCAAGGAGCCGTTCAATAAGACTGTTCTTGTGGAATTTGTCAAGTGATGTTTGGAAGCCATTAGAGGTCTAGGGTGAAAAAGGAAATATCCTAAGATAAAAACTGAAAAGAATCTTTCTGAGGAACTGCTGTGTTTTCTCTTAATTCAACTCACAGAGTTACAGCTTTACCCTCAAGAAGCCTTTTGCTGAGGCTGCTGTTGTGGTATTTGCAAAGTGATATTTGGAAGCCCTTAGAGGGCAATGGTGAAAAAGGAAATATCTTCAGTTAAAAACTGAAAAGAAGCATTCTGAGATACTGCTTTGTGATCTGTTAATTCTTCTCAAAGAATCACAGCTTTCCCCTAAAGAAACCTTCCGCTAAGACTGTTCTTGTGGAATTTGCAAAGTGATATTTCGAAGCCCATAGATGGCTATGGTGAAAAAGGAAATATCCTAAGATTAAAACCGAGAAGAAGCTTTCTGAGAAACTGCTTTGTGTTCTGTTAGTTAATCTCACAGTGTTAGAGCTTTCCCCTCAAGGAACCATTCAGTAAGACTGTTCTTGTGCAATTTTCAAAGTGACATTTGGAAGCCCATTGAGGGCTACAGTGAAAAAGGAAATATCTTCCGTTAAAAACTGAAAAGAAGCACTCTGAGAAACTGCCGTGTGTTCTGTTAATATATCTCACCGAGTTACAGCTTTTTCCACAAGAAGCCTTTCACTAAGACTGTTCCTGTGGGATTTGCGAAGTGATATTTGGAAGCCCATAGAGGGCTATGGTGAAAAAGGAAATATCCTAAGATAAAAACTGGAAAGAAGATTTCTGAGAAACTGCTTTATGTTCTGTTTATTCACAGCACAGAATTACAGCTTTTCTCTCCAGAAGCCTTTCGCTAAGACTGTTCTTGTGGAATTTGCAAAGTGATCTTGGAAGCCCATAGAGGGCTATTTTGAAAAAGGAAATAGCTTTAGTTAAAAACTGGAAAGAAACTTTCTGAGAAACTGCTTTTGTTCTGTTTATTCATCTCACAGATTTACAGCTTTCCCCTCACAAAGCCGTTAACTAAGACTGTTCTTGTGGAATTTTGCAAAGTGATATTTGGAAGCCCAGAGAGAGCTACGGTGAAAAAGGAAATATCTTCCGTTAAAAACTGGAAAGAAGACTTCTGAGAAACTGCTTTGTGTTTTGTTAATTCATCTCACAGAGTTACAGCGTTCCCCTGAAGAACCCTTTCACTAAGACTGTTCTTGTGGAATTTGCAAAGTGATATTTCGAAGCCCATTGTGGGCTATGGTGAAAAAGGAAATACCCTAAGATAAAAACTGAAAAGAAGCTTTCGGAGAAACTGCTTTGTTTTCTGTTAATTCAACTCACAGAGTTACAGCTTTCCCCTCAAGAGGCCTGTCGCTAAGGCTGTTTTTGTGGAATTTGCAAGGTGATATTTGGAAGCCCATAGATGCCTATGGTGAAAATGGAAATATCCTAAGTTAAAAATCGAAAGGAAGCTTTCTGAGAAACTGCCTTGTGTTCTGTTAGTTCATCTCACAGAGTTACAGCTTTACCCTCAAGAAGCCGTTCACTAAGACTGTTCTTGTGAAATTTGTAAAGTGATATTGGAAGCCCTTAGAGGGCTATGATGAAAAAGGAAATATCTTCAGTTAAAAACTGGAAAGAAGCTTTCTGAGAAACTACTTTGTGGTCTCTTAATTCAACTCACAGAGTTACAGCTTTCCCTTCAAGAAGCCTTTCGCTAAGACTGTTCTTGTGGAATTTTCAAAGTTATATTTGGAGCCCTTAGAAGGCTATGGTGAAAAAGGAAATACCCTAAGATAAAAACTGAACAGAAGCTTTCTGAGAAGCTGCTTTGTGTATGTTAATTCATCTCACAGAGTTACAGCTTGTCCCTGCAGAAGCCTTTCACTAAGACTGTTCTTGTGGAATTTACAAAGTGATATTTGGAAGCCCATAGAGGGCAATGGTGAAAATGGAAATATCATAAGATAAAAAAAGAAAAGTAGCTTTCTGTGAAACTGCCTTGTGTTCTGTTAGTTCATCTCACAGAGTTATCGCTTTCCACTCAAGAAACTGTTCACTAAGACTGTTCTTGTGTAATTTGCAAAGAATTATTTGGAAGCACGTAGAGGGCTATGGTGAAAATGGAAATATCTTGCGTTAAGAACTGGAAAGAAGAATTCTGAGAAACTGCCGTGTGTTGTGTTAATACATCTCACCGTGTTACAGCTTTCCCCTCAAAAAGCCTTTCGCTAAGACTGTTCTTGTGGGATTTCCAAAGTGATATTTGGAAGCCCATAGAGGGCTTTGGTGAAAGAGGAAATATCTTCAGTTAAAAACTGAAAAAAAGGTTTCTGAGAAACTGCTTTGTGGTCTGTTAATTCAACTCACAGAGTTACAGATTTCCCCTTAATAAGCCTTTCACTAAGGCTGTTGTTGTGGAATTAGAAAAGTGATATTTGGAAGCCCATAGAGGGCTTTGGTGAAAAAGGAAATATCTTCAGTTAAAAGCTAAAGAGAAGCTTTCTGAGAAACTGCTTTGTGTTCTGTAAATTCAACTCACAGACTTTGAGCTTTCCTATAAAGAATGCTTTCGCTAAGGATGTTGTTGTGGAAATTGCAAAGTGATATTTGGAAGCCCATAGAGGGCAATGGTGAAAATGGAAATATCCTAAGATAAAAAAAGAAAAGAAGCTTTCTGAGAAACCGCTTTTGGTTCTGTTAGTTCATCTCACAGAGTTACAGCTTTCCACTCAAGAAGCAGTTCACTAAGACAATTCTTGTGAAATTTCCAAAGTGATATTTGGAAGCCCGTAGTCGGCTATGGTGAAAAAGGAATATCTCCCGTTAAAAACTGGAAAGAAGATTTCTGAGAAACTGCATTGTGTTCTGTTAATTCATCTCACAGAGTCACAGCTTTCCCCTCAAGAAGCCTTTCGCTAAGACTGTTCTTGTGGAATTTGCAAGGTGATATTTGGAGGCACATAGAGGGCTATGGTGAAAAAGGAAATATCCTAAGATTAAAACCGAGAAGAAGCTTTCTGAGAAACTGCTTTGTGTTCTGTTAGTTAATCTCACAGTGTTAGAGCTTTCCCCTCAAGGAACCATTCACTAAGACTGTTCTTGTGCAATTTTCAAAGTGACATTTGGAAGACCATAGAGGGCTACGGTGAAAAAGGAAATATCTTCCGTTAAAAACTGAAAAGAAGCACTCTGAGAAACTACCGTGTGTTCTGTTAATATAACTCACCGAGTTACAGCTTTCTCCACAAGAAGCCTTTCGCTAAGGCTGTTCCTGTGGGATTTGCGTAGTGATATTTGGAAGCCCATAGAGGGCTATGGTGAAAAAGGAATTATCCTAAGATAAAATCTGGACAGAAGATTTCTGAGAAACTGCTTTATGTTCTGTTTATTCACAGCACAGAATTACAGTTTTTCTCTCCAGAAGCCTTTCGCTAAGACTGTTCTTGTGGAATTTGCAAGGTGATATTTGGAGGCACATAGAGGGCTATGGTGATAAAGGAAATATCTTCCGTTAAAAACTGGAAAGAAGCTCTCTTAGAAACTGCTTTGTGTTCTGTGAATTCATCTCACAGAGTTACAGCTTTCCCCTCTGGAAGCCTTTCGCTAACACTGTTCTTGTGGAATTTGCAAAGTGAAATTTGGAAGCCCTTAGAGAGCTATGGTGAAAAAGGAAATATCTTCCGTTAAAAACCGAGAAGAAGATCTCTGAGAAACTGCTTTCTGTTCTGTTAGTTCATTTCACAGAGTTTCAGGTTTCCCCTCAAGAAGCCGTTCACTAACACTATTCTTGTGAAATTTGCAAAGTGATATTTCGAAACCCATAGATGGCTATGGTAAAATAGTAAATATCTTCCGTTAAAAACTGGAAAGAAGTTTTTGAGAACCTGCCGTGTGTTCTGTTAATACATCTCACCGAGTTGAAGCTTTCACTTCAAGAAGCCTTTAACTAAGACTGTTCTTGAAGCAATTGCAAAGTGATATTTGGAAGCCCATAGAGGACTATGATGAAAGAGGATATATCCTTAGAAAAACACTGAAAAGAAGCTTTCTGAGAAGCTGCTTTGTTTTCTCTTAATTCATTTCACAGACTTACAGCTTTCCCCTCAAAAAGCCCTTCACTAGGACCTTCCTTCTGAAATTTGTAAAGTGATATTTGGAAGCCCATAGAGGGCTATGGTGAAAAAGGAAATATCTTCGGGTAAAAACTGGAGAGAAGCATTCTGGGAAACTGCCGTGTGTTCTGTTAATATATCTCACCGCGTTACAGCTTTCACCTCAAGAAGCCATTCGGTAAGACTGTTCTTGTGGGATTTGCAATGTGATATTTGGAAGCCCCTAGAGGGCAATGGTGAAAATGGAAATATCCTAAGTTAAAAAAAGAAAAGAAGCTTTCTGAGAAACCGCTTTTCATTCTGTTAGTTCACCTCGCCGAGTTACAGCTTTCCACTCAAGAACGTATTCACTAAGACTTTTCTTGTGAAATTTGCAAAGTGATATTTGGAAGCCCGTAGAAAGCTATGGTGAAAGAGGAAATATCTTCTGTTAAAAACTGGAAAGAAGATTTCCGAGAAACTGCATTGTGTTCTGTTAATTGATCTCACACAGTCACAGCTCTCCCCTCAAGAAGCCTTTCGCTAAGACTGTTCTTGTGGAATTTGCAAAGTGATATTTGGAGGCCCATAGACGGTTATGGTGAAAAAGTAAATATATTCCGTTAAAAATTGGAAAGAATATTTCTGAGAGACTGCTTTGAGTTCTGTTAATTCATCTCACAGAGTTACAGCTTTTACCTCAAGAAGCCTGTCGATAAGAATGTTGTGGAATTTGCAAAGTGATATTTGGAAGCCGACTGAGGCCTATGGTGAAAAAGGAAATATCCTAAGATAAAATCTAAAAAGAAGCTTTCTGAGAAACTGCTTTGTGTTCCGTTAATTCATCTCACAGAGTTACAGCTTTCCCCTCAAGAGGCCTGTCGCTAAGGCTGTTTTTGTGGAATTTGCAAGGTGATATTTGGAAGCCCATAGATGCCTATGGTGAAAATGGAAATATCCTAATTTAAAAATCGAAAAGAAGCTTTCTGAGAAACTGCCTTGTGTTCTGTTAGTTCATCTCACAGAGTTACAGCTTTACCCTCAAGAAGCCGTTCACTAAGACTGTTCTTGTGAAATTTGTAAAGTGATATTGGAAGCCCTTAGAGGGCTATGATGAAAAAGGAAATATCTTCAGTTAAAAACTGGAAAGAAGCTTTCTGAGAAACTACTTTATGGTCTCTTAATTCAACTCACAGAGTTACAGCTTTCCCTTCAAGAAGCCTTTCGCTAAGACTGTTCTTGTGGAATTTTCAAAGTTATATTTGGAGCCCTTAGAAGGCTATGTTGAAAAAGGAAATACCCTAAGATAAAAACTGAACAGAAGCTTTCTGAGAAGCTGCTTTGTGTATGTTAATTCATCTCACAGAGTTACAGCTTGTCCCTAGAGAAGCCTTTCACTAAGACTGTTCTTGTGGAATTTACAAAGTGATATTTGGAAGCCCATAGAGGGCAATGGTGAAAATGGAAATATCATAAGATAAAAAAAGAAAAGTAGCTTTCTGTGAAACTGCCTTGTGTTCTGTTAGTTCATCTCACAGAGTTATCGCTTTCCACTCAAGAAACTGTTCACTAAGACTGTTCTTGTGTAATTTGCAAAGAATTATTTGGAAGCACGTAGAGGGCTATGGTGAAAATGGAAATATCTTGCGTTAAGAACTGGAAAGAAGAATTCTGAGAAACTGCCGTGTGTTGTGTTAATACATCTCACCGTGTTACAGCTTTCCCCTCAAAAAGCCTTTCGCTAAGACTGTTCTTGTGGGATTTCCAAAGTGATATTTGGAAGCCCATAGAGGGCTTTGGTGAAAGAGGAAATATCTTCAGTTAAAAACTGAAAAAAAGGTTTCTGAGAAACTGCTTTGTGGTCTGTTAATTCAACTCACAGAGTTACAGATTTCCCCTTAATAAGCCTTTCACTAAGGCTGTTGTTGTGGAATTAGAAAAGTGATATTTGGAAGCCCATAGAGGGCTTTGGTGAAAAAGGAAATATCTTCAGTTAAAAGCTAAAGAGAAGCTTTCTGAGAAACTGCTTTGTGTTCTGTTAATTCATCTCACAGAGTTATAGCTTTCCCCTCAAAAAGCCTTTCGCTAAGGCTGTTGTTGTGGAACTTGCAAAGTGATATTTTTAATCACATAGAGGGCTATCGTGTAAATGGAAATATCCTAAGATAAAAACCGAAAAGAACCTTTCTGAGAAACTGCTTTCTGTTCTGTTAGTTCATCTCACAGAGTTACAGCTTTCCGCTCAAGGAGCCGTTCAATAAGACTGTTCTTGTGGAATTTGTCAAGTGATGTTTGGAAGCCATTAGAGGTCTAGGGTGAAAAAGGAAATATCCTAAGATAAAAACTGAAAAGAATCTTTCTGAGGAACTGCTGTGTTTTCTCTTAATTCAACTCACAGAGTTACAGCTTTACCCTCAAGAAGCCTTTTGCTGAGGCTGCTGTTGTGGTATTTGCAAAGTGATATTTGGAAGCCCTTAGAGGGCAATGGTGAAAAAGGAAATATCTTCAGTTAAAAACTGAAAAGAAGCATTCTGAGATACTGCTTTGTGTTCTGTTAATTCTTCTCAAAGAATCACAGCTTTCCCCTAAAGAAACCTTCCGCTAAGACTGTTCTTGTGGAATTTGCAAAGTGATATTTTGAAGCCCATAGATGGCTATGGTGAAAAAGGAAATATCCTAAGATTAAAACCGAGAAGAAGCTTTCTGAGAAACTGCTTTGTTTTCTGTTAGTTAATCTCACAGTGTTAGAGCTTTCCCCTCAAGGAACCATTCAGTAAGACTGTTCTTGTGCAATTTTCAAAGTGACATTTGGAAGCCCATAGAGGGCTACAGTGAAAAAGGAAATATCTTCCGTTAAAAACTGAAAAGAAACACTCTGAGAAACTGCCGTGTGTTCTGTTAATATATCTCACCGAGTAACAGCTTTCTCCACAAGAAGCCTTTCACTAAGACTGTTCCTGTGGGATTTGCGAAGTGATATTTGGAAGCCCATAGAGGGCTATGGTGAAAAAGGAAATATCCTAAGATAAAAACTGGAAAGAAGATTTCTGAGAAACTGCTTTATGTTCTGTTTATTCACAGCACAGAATTACAGCTTTTCTCTCCAGAAGCCTTTCGCTAAGACTGTTCTTGTGGAATTTGCAAAGTGATCTTGGAAGCCCATAGAGGGCTATGGTGAAAAAGGAAATAGCTTTAGTTAAAAACTGGAAAGAAACTTTCTGAGAAACTGCTTTTGTTCTGTTTATTCACAGCACAGAATTACAGCTTTTCTCTCCAGAAGCCTTTCGCTAAGACTGTTCTTGTGGAATTTGCAAAGTGATCTTGGAAGCCCATAGAGGGCTATGGTGAAAAAGGAAATAGCTTTAGTTAAAAACTGGAAAGAAACTTTCTGAGAAACTGTTTTGTTCTGTTTATTCATCTCACAGATTTACAGCTTTCCCCTCACAAAGACGTTAACTAAGACTGTTCTTGTGGAATTTTGCAAAGTGATATTTGGAAGCCCAGAGAGAGCTACGGTGAAAAAGGAAATATCTTCCGTTAAAAACTGGAAAGAAGACTTCTGAGTAACTGCTTTGTGTTTTGTTAATTCATCTCACAGAGTTACAGCGTTCCCCTGAAGAACCCTTTCACTAAGACTGTTCTTGTGGAATTTGCAAAGTGATATTTCGAAGCCCATTGTGGGCTATGGTGAAAAAGGAAATACCCTAAGATAAAAACTGAAAAGAAGCTTTCTGAGAAACTGCTTTGTTTTCTGTTAATTCAACTCACAGAGTTACAGCTTTCCCCTCAAGAGGCCTGTCGCTAAGGCTGTTTTTGTGGAATTTGCAAGGTGATAGTTGGAAGCCCATAGATGCCTATGGTGAAAATGGAAATATCCTAAGATAAAAATCGAAAAGAAGCTTTCTGAGAAACTGCCTTGTGTTCTGTTAGTTCATCTCACAGAGTTACAGCTTTACCCTCAAGAAGCCATTCACTAAGACTGTTCTTGTGAAATTTGTAAAGTGATATTGGAAGCCCTTAGAGGGCTATGATGAAAAAGGAAATATCTTCAGTTAAAAACTGGAAAGAAGCTTTCTGAGAAACTACTTTGTGGTCTCTTAATTCAACTCACAGAGTTACAGCTTTCCCTTCAAGAAGCCTTTCGCTAAGAGTGTTCTTGTGGAATTTTCAAAGTTATATTTGGAGCCCTTAGAAGGCTATGGTGAAAAAGGAAATACCCTAAGATAAAAACTGAACAGAAGCTTTCTGAGAAGCTGCTTTGTGTATGTTAATTCATCTCACAGAGTTACAGCTTGTCCCTGCAGAAGCCTTTCACTAAGACTGTTCTTGTGGAATTTACAAAGTGATATTTGGAAGCCCATAGAGGGCAATGGTGAAAATGGAAATATCATAAGATAAAAAAAGAAAAGTAGCTTTCTGTGAAACTGCCTTGTGTTCTGTTAGTTCATCTCACAGAGTTATCGCTTTCCACTCAAGAAACTGTTCACTAAGACTGTTCTTGTGTAATTTGCAAAGAATTATTTGGAAGCACGTAGAGGGCTATGGTGAAAATGGAAATATCTTGCGTTAAGAACTGGAAAGAAGAATTCTGAGAAACTGCCGTGTGTTGTGTTAATACATCTCACCGTGTTACAGCTTTCCCCTCAAAAAGCCTTTCGCTAAGACTGTTCTTGTGGGATTTCCAAAGTGATATTTGGAAGCCCATAGAGGGCTTTGGTGAAAGAGGAAATATCTTCAGTTAAAAACTGAAAAAAAGGTTTCTGAGAAACTGCTTTGTGGTCTGTTAATTCAACTCACAGAGTTACAGATTTCCCCTTAATAAGCCTTTCACTAAGGCTGTTGTTGTGGAATTAGAAAAGTGATATTTGGAAGCCCATAGAGGGCTTTGGTGAAAAAGGAAATATCTTCAGTTAAAAGCTAAAGAGAAGCTTTCTGAGAAACTGCTTTGTGTTCTGTAAATTCAACTCACAGACTTTGAGCTTTCCTATAAAGAATGCTTTCGCTAAGGATGTTGTTGTGGAAATTGCAAAGTGATATTTGGAAGCCCATAGAGGGCAATGGTGAAAATGGAAATATCCTAAGATAAAAAAAGAAAAGAAGCTTTCTGAGAAACCGCTTTTGGTTCTGTTAGTTCATCTCACAGAGTTACAGCTTTCCACTCAAGAAGCAGTTCACTAAGACAATTCTTGTGAAATTTCCAAAGTGATATTTGGAAGCCCGTAGTCGGCTATGGTGAAAAAGGAATATCTCCCGTTAAAAACTGGAAAGAAGATTTCTGAGAAACTGCATTGTGCTCTGTTAATTCATCTCACAGAGTCACAGCTTTCCCCTCAAGAAGCCTTTCGCTAAGACTGTTCTTGTGGAATTTGCAAGGTGATATTTGGAGGCACATAGAGGGCTATGGTGAAAAAGGAAATATCTTCTGTTAAAAACTGGAAAGAAGCTCTCTTAGAAACTGCTTTGTGTTCTGTGAATTCATCTCACAGAGTTACAGCTTTCCCCTCTAGAAGCCTTTCGCTAAGACTGTTCTTGTGGAATTTGCAAAGTGAAATTTGGAAGCCCTTAGAGAGCTATGGTGAAAAAGGAAATATCTTCCGTTAAAAACCGAAAAGAAGATCTCTGAGAAACTGCGTTGTGTTCTGTTATTTCATTTCACAGGGTTACAGCTTTCCTCTCAAGAAGCCTTTCCCTAAGACTGTTCTTGTGGAATTTGCAAAGTGATATTTGGAAGCCCTTAGAGGGCTATGGTGAAAAACGAAATATCTTCCATTATAAACTTGAAAGAAGCTTTCCGAGAAACTGCCTTGTGTTCTGTTAGTTCATCTCACAGAGTTACAGCTTTCCCCTCAAGAAGCCTTTCGATAAGACAGATCTGGAGGAATTTGCAAGTGATATTTGGAAGGCCATAGACGGTTATGGTGAAAAAGGAAATATCTTCCGTTAAAAACTGGAAAGAAGCTTTCTGAGACACTGCTTTGTGTTCTGTTAATTCATCTCACAGAGTTATAGCTTTCCCCTCAAAAAGCCTTTCGCTAAGGCTGTTGTTGTGGAACTTGCAAAGTGATATTTTTAATCACATAGAGGGCTATGGTGTAAATGGAAATATCCTAAGATAAAAACCGAAAAGAACCTTTCTGAGAAACTGCTTTCTGTTCTGTTAGTTCATCTCACAGAGTTACAGCTTTCCGCTCAAGGAGCCGTTCAATAAGACTGTTCTTGTGGAATTTGTCAAGTGATGTTTGGAAGCCATTAGAGGTCTAGGGTGAAAAAGGAAATATCCTAAGATAAAAACTGAAAAGAATCTTTCTGAGGAACTGCTGTGTTTTCTCTTAATTCAACTCACAGAGTTACAGCTTTACCCTCAAGAAGCCTTTTGCTGAGGCTGCTGTTGTGGTATTTGCAAAGTGATATTTGGAAGCCCTTAGAGGGCAATGGTGAAAAAGGAAATATCTTCAGTTAAAAACTGAAAAGAAGCATTCTGAGATACTGCTTTGTGATCTGTTAATTCTTCTCAAAGAATCACAGCTTTCCCCTAAAGAAACCTTCCGCTAAGACTGTTCTTGTGGAATTTGCAAAGTGATATTTCGAAGCCCATAGATGGCTATGGTGAAAAAGGAAATATCCTAAGATTAAAACCGAGAAGAAGCTTTCTGAGAAACTGCTTTGTGTTCTGTTAGTTAATCTCACAGTGTTAGAGCTTTCCCCTCAAGGAACCATTCAGTAAGACTGTTCTTGTGCAATTTTCAAAGTGACATTTGGAAGCCCATTGAGGGCTACAGTGAAAAAGGAAATATCTTCCGTTAAAAACTGAAAAGAAGCACTCTGAGAAACTGCCGTGTGTTCTGTTAATATATCTCACCGAGTTACAGCTTTCTCCACAAGAAGCCTTTCACTAAGACTGTTCCTGTGGGATTTGCGAAGTGATATTTGGAAGCCCATAGAGGGCTATGGTGAAAAAGGAAATATCCTAAGATAAAAACTGGAAAGAAGATTTCTGAGAAACTGCTTTATGTTCTGTTTATTCACAGCACAGAATTACAGCTTTTCTCTCCAGAAGCCTTTCGCTAAGACTGTTCTTGTGGAATTTGCAAAGTGATCTTGGAAGCCCATAGAGGGCTATTTTGAAAAAGGAAATAGCTTTAGTTAAAAACTGGAAAGAAACTTTCTGAGAAACTGCTTTTGTTCTGTTTATTCATCTCACAGATTTACAGCTTTCCCCTCACAAAGCCGTTAACTAAGACTGTTCTTGTGGAATTTTGCAAAGTGATATTTGGAAGCCCAGAGAGAGCTACGGTGAAAAAGCAAATATCTTCCGTTAAAAACTGGAAAGAAGACTTCTGAGAAACTGCTTTGTGTTTTGTTAATTCATCTCACAGAGTTACAGCGTTCCCCTGAAGAACCCTTTCACTAAGACTGTTCTTGTGGAATTTGCAAAGTGATATTTCGAAGCCCATTGTGGGCTATGGAGAAAAAGGAAATACCCTAAGATAAAAACTGAAAAGAAGCTTTCTGAGAAACTGCTTTGTTTTCTGTTAATTCAACTCACAGAGTTACAGCTTTCCCCTCAAGAGGCCTGTCGCTAAGGCTGTTTTTGTGGAATTTGCAAGGTGATATTTGGAAGCCCATAGATGCCTATGGTGAAAATGGAAATATCCTAAGATAAAAATCGAAAGGAAGCTTTCTGAGAAACTGCCTTGTGTTCTGTTAGTTCATCTCACAGAGTTACAGCTTTCCCCTCAAGAAGCCTTTCGATAAGACAGATCTGGAGGAATTTGCAAGTGATATTTGGAAGGCCATAGACGGTTATGGTGAAAATGGAAATATCTTCCGTTAAAAACTGGAAAGAAGCTTTCTGAGACACTGCTTTGTGTTCTGTTAATTCATCTCACAGAGTTATAGCTTTCCCCTCAAAAAGCCTTTCGCTAAGGCTGTTGTTGTGGAACTTGCAAAGTGATATTTTTAATCACATAGAGGGCTATGGTGTAAATGGAAATATCCTAAGATAAAAACCGAAAAGAACCTTTCTGAGAAACTGCTTTCTGTTCTGTTAGTTCATCTCACAGAGTTACAGCTTTCCGCTCAAGGAGCCGTTCAATAAGACTGTTCTTGTGGAATTTGTCAAGTGATGTTTGGAAGCCATTAGAGGTCTAGGGTGAAAAAGGAAATATCCTAAGATAAAAACTGAAAAGAATCTTTCTGAGGAACTGCTGTGTTTTCTCTTAATTCAACTCACAGAGTTACAGCTTTACCCTCAAGAAGCCTTTTGCTGAGGCTGCTGTTGTGGTATTTGCAAAGTGATATTTGGAAGCCCTTAGAGGGCAATGGTGAAAAAGGAAATATCTTCAGTTAAAAACTGAAAAGAAGCATTCTGAGATACTGCTTTGTGTTCTGTTAATTCTTCTCAAAGAATCACAGCTTTCCCCTAAAGAAACCTTCCGCTAAGACTGTTCTTGTGGAATTTGCAAAGTGATATTTCGAAGCCCATAGATGGCTATGGTGAAAAAGGAAATATCCTAAGATTAAAACCGAGAAGAAGCTTTCTGAGAAACTGCTTTGTTTTCTGTTAGTTAATCTCACAGTGTTAGAGCTTTCCCCTCAAGGAACCATTCAGTAAGACTGTTCTTATGCAATTTTCAAAGTGACATTTGGAAGCCCATAGAGGGCTACAGTGAAAAAGGAAATATCTTCCGTTAAAAACTGAAAAGAAACACTCTGAGAAACTGCCGTGTGTTCTGTTAATATATCTCACCGAGTAACAGCTTTCTCCACAAGAAGCCTTTCACTAAGACTGTTCCTGTGGGATTTGCGAAGTGATATTTGGAAGCCCATAGAGGGCTATGGTGAAAAAGGAAATATCCTAAGATAAAAACTGGAAAGAAGATTTCTGAGAAACTGCTTTATGTTCTGTTTATTCACAGCACAGAATTACAGCTTTTCTCTCCAGAAGCCTTTCGCTAAGACTGTTCTTGTGGAATTTGCAAAGTGATCTTGGAAGCCCATAGAGGGCTATGGTGAAAAAGGAAATAGCTTTAGTTAAAAACTGGAAAGAAACTTTCTGAGAAACTGCTTTTGTTCTGTTTATTCACAGCACAGAATTACAGCTTTTCTCTCCAGAAGCCTTTCGCTAAGACTGTTCTTGTGGAATTTGCAAAGTGATCTTGGAAGCCCATAGAGGGCTATGGTGAAAAAGGAAATAGCTTTAGTTAAAAACTGGAAAGAAACTTTCTGAGAAACTGCTTTTGTTCTGTTTATTCATCTCACAGATTTACAGCTTTCCCCTCACAAAGCCGTTAACTAAGACTGTTCTTGTGGAATTTTGCAAAGTGATATTTGGAAGCCCAGAGAGAGCTACGGTGAAAAAGGAAATATCTTCCGTTAAAAACTGGAAAGAAGACTTCTGAGTAACTGCTTTGTGTTTTGTTAATTCATCTCACAGAGTTACAGCGTTCCCCTGAAGAACCCTTTCACTAAGACTGTTCTTGTGGAATTTGCAAAGTGATATTTCGAAGCCCATTGTGGGCTATGGTGAAAAAGGAAATACCCTAAGATAAAAACTGAAAAGAAGCTTTCTGAGAAACTGCTTTGTTTTCTGTTAATTCAACTCACAGAGTTACAGCTTTCCCCTCAAGAGGCCTGTCGCTAAGGCTGTTTTTGTGGAATTTGCAAGGTGATAGTTGGAAGCCCATAGATGCCTATGGTGAAAATGGAAATATCCTAAGATAAAAATCGAAAAGAAGCTTTCTGAGAAACTGCCTTGTGTTCTGTTAGTTCATCTCACAGAGTTACAGCTTTACCCTCAAGAAGCCGTTCACTAAGACTGTTCTTGTGAAATTTGTAAAGTGATATTGGAAGCCCTTAGAGGGCTATGATGAAAAAGGAAATATCTTCAGTTAAAAACTGGAAAGAAGCTTTCTGAGAAACTACTTTGTGGTCTGTTAATTCAACTCACAGAGTTACAGCTTTCCCTTCAAGAAGCCTTTCGCTAAGACTGTTCTTGTGGAATTTTCAAAGTTATATTTGGAGCCCTTAGAAGGCTATGGTGAAAAAGGAAATACCCTAAGATAAAAACTGAACAGAAGCTTTCTGAGAAGCTGCTTTGTGTATGTTAATTCATCTCACAGAGTTACAGCTTGTCCCTGCAGAAGCCTTTCACTAAGACTGTTCTTGTGGAATTTACAAAGTGATATTTGGAAGCCCATAGAGGGCAATGGTGAAAATGGAAATATCATAAGATAAAAAAAGAAAAGTAGCTTTCTGTGAAACTGCCTTGTGTTCTGTTAGTTCATCTCACAGAGTTATCGCTTTCCACTCAAGAAACTGTTCACTAAGACTGTTCTTGTGTAATTTGCAAAGAATTATTTGGAAGCACGTAGAGGGCTATGGTGAAAATGGAAATATCTTGCGTTAAGAACTGGAAAGAAGAATTCTGAGAAACTGCCGTGTGTTGTGTTAATACATCTCACCGTGTTACAGCTTTCCCCTCAAAAAGCCTTTCGCTAAGACTGTTCTTGTGGGATTTCCAAAGTGATATTTGGAAGCCCATAGAGGGCTTTGGTGAAAGAGGAAATATCTTCAGTTAAAAACTGAAAAAAAGGTTTCTGAGAAACTGCTTTGTGGTCTGTTAATTCAACTCACAGAGTTACAGATTTCCCCTTAATAAGCCTTTCACTAAGGCTGTTGTTGTGGAATTAGAAAAGTGATATTTGGAAGCCCATAGAGGGCTTTGGTGAAAAAGGAAATATCTTCAGTTAAAAGCTAAAGAGAAGCTTTCTGAGAAACTGCTTTGTGTTCTGTAAATTCAACTCACAGACTTTGAGCTTTCCTATAAAGAATGCTTTCGCTAAGGATGTTGTTGTGGAAATTGCAAAGTGATATTTGGAAGCCCATAGAGGGCAATGGTGAAAATGGAAATATCCTAAGATAAAAAAAGAAAAGAAGCTTTCTGAGAAACCGCTTTTGGTTCTGTTAGTTCATCTCACAGAGTTACAGCTTTCCACTCAAGAAGCAGTTCACTAAGACAATTCTTGTGAAATTTCCAAAGTGATATTTGGAAGCCCGTAGTCGGCTATGGTGAAAAAGGAATATCTCCCGTTAAAAACTGGAAAGAAGATTTCTGAGAAACTGCATTGTGTTCTGTTAATTCATCTCACAGAGTCACAGCTTTCCCCTCAAGAAGCCTTTCGCTAAGACTGTTCTTGTGGAATTTGCAAGGTGATATTTGGAGGCACATAGAGGGCTATGGTGAAAAAGGAAATATCTTCTGTTAAAAACTGGAAAGAAGCTCTCTTAGAAACTGCTTTGTGTTCTGTGAATTCATCTCACAGAGTTACAGCTTTCCCCTCTAGAAGCCTTTCGCTAAGACTGTTCTTGTGGAATTTGCAAAGTGAAATTTGGAAGCCCTTAGAGAGCTATGGTGAAAAAGGAAATATCTTCCGTTAAAAACCGAAAAGAAGATCTCTGAGAAACTGCGTTGTGTTCTGTTATTTCATTTCACAGGGTTACAGCTTTCCTCTCAAGAAGCCTTTCCCTAAGACTGTTCTTGTGGAATTTGCAAAGTGATATTTGGAAGCCCTTAGAGGGCTATGGTGAAAAACGAAATATCTTCCATTATAAACTTGAAAGAAGCTTTCCGAGAAACTGCCTTGTGTTCTGTTAGTTCATCTCACAGAGTTACAGCTTTCCCCTCAAGAAGCCTTTCGATAAGACAGATCTGGAGGAATTTGCAAGTGATATTTGGAAGGCCATAGACGGTTATGGTGAAAAAGGAAATATCTTCCGTTAAAAACTGGAAAGAAGCTTTCTGAGACACTGCTTTGTGTTCTGTTAATTCATCTCACAGAGTTATAGCTTTCCCCTCAAAAAGCCTTTCGCTAAGGCTGTTGTTGTGGAACTTGCAAAGTGATATTTTTAATCACATAGAGGGCTATGGTGTAAATGGAAATATCCTAAGATAAAAACCGAAAAGAACCTTTCTGAGAAACTGCTTTCTGTTCTGTTAGTTCATCTCACAGAGTTACAGCTTTCCGCTCAAGGAGCCGTTCAATAAGACTGTTCTTGTGGAATTTGTCAAGTGATGTTTGGAAGCCATTAGAGGTCTAGGGTGAAAAAGGAAATATCCTAAGATAAAAACTGAAAAGAATCTTTCTGAGGAACTGCTGTGTTTTCTCTTAATTCAACTCACAGAGTTACAGCTTTACCCTCAAGAAGCCTTTTGCTGAGGCTGCTGTTGTGGTATTTGCAAAGTGATATTTGGAAGCCCTTAGAGGGCAATGGTGAAAAAGGAAATATCTTCAGTTAAAAACTGAAAAGAAGCATTCTGAGATACTGCTTTGTGATCTGTTAATTCTTCTCAAAGAATCACAGCTTTCCCCTAAAGAAACCTTCCGCTAAGACTGTTCTTGTGGAATTTGCAAAGTGATATTTCGAAGCCCATAGATGGCTATGGTGAAAAAGGAAATATCCTAAGATTAAAACCGAGAAGAAGCTTTCTGAGAAACTGCTTTGTGTTCTGTTAGTTAATCTCACAGTGTTAGAGCTTTCCCCTCAAGGAACCATTCAGTAAGACTGTTCTTGTGCAATTTTCAAAGTGACATTTGGAAGCCCATTGAGGGCTACAGTGAAAAAGGAAATATCTTCCGTTAAAAACTGAAAAGAAGCACTCTGAGAAACTGCCGTGTGTTCTGTTAATATATCTCACCGAGTTACAGCTTTCTCCACAAGAAGCCTTTCACTAAGACTGTTCCTGTGGGATTTGCGAAGTGATATTTGGAAGCCCATAGAGGGCTATGGTGAAAAAGGAAATATCCTAAGATAAAAACTGGAAAGAAGATTTCTGAGAAACTGCTTTATGTTCTGTTTATTCACAGCACAGAATTACAGCTTTTCTCTCCAGAAGCCTTTCGCTAAGACTGTTCTTGTGGAATTTGCAAAGTGATCTTGGAAGCCCATAGAGGGCTATTTTGAAAAAGGAAATAGCTTTAGTTAAAAACTGGAAAGAAACTTTCTGAGAAACTGCTTTTGTTCTGTTTATTCATCTCACAGATTTACAGCTTTCCCCTCACAAAGCCGTTAACTAAGACTGTTCTTGTGGAATTTTGCAAAGTGATATTTGGAAGCCCAGAGAGAGCTACGGTGAAAAAGGAAATATCTTCCGTTAAAAACTGGAAAGAAGACTTCTGAGAAACTGCTTTGTGTTTTGTTAATTCATCTCACAGAGTTACAGCGTTCCCCTGAAGAACCCTTTCACTAAGACTGTTCTTGTGGAATTTGCAAAGTGATATTTCGAAGCCCATTGTGGGCTATGGAGAAAAAGGAAATACCCTAAGATAAAAACTGAAAAGAAGCTTTCTGAGAAACTGCTTTGTTTTCTGTTAATTCAACTCACAGAGTTACAGCTTTCCCCTCAAGAGGCCTGTCGCTAAGGCTGTTTTTGTGGAATTTGCAAGGTGATATTTGGAAGCCCATAGATGCCTATGGTGAAAATGGAAATATCCTAAGATAAAAATCGAAAGGAAGCTTTCTGAGAAACTGCCTTGTGTTCTGTTAGTTCATCTCACAGAGTTACAGCTTTCCCCTCAAGAAGCCTTTCGATAAGACAGATCTGGAGGAATTTGCAAGTGATATTTGGAAGGCCATAGACGGTTATGGTGAAAATGGAAATATCTTCCGTTAAAAACTGGAAAGAAGCTTTCTGAGACACTGCTTTGTGTTCTGTTAATTCATCTCACAGAGTTATAGCTTTCCCCTCAAAAAGCCTTTCGCTAAGGCTGTTGTTGTGGAACTTGCAAAGTGATATTTTTAATCACATAGAGGGCTATGGTGTAAATGGAAATATCCTAAGATAAAAACCGAAAAGAACCTTTCTGAGAAACTGCTTTCTGTTCTGTTAGTTCATCTCACAGAGTTACAGCTTTCCGCTCAAGGAGCCGTTCAATAAGACTGTTCTTGTGGAATTTGTCAAGTGATGTTTGGAAGCCATTAGAGGTCTAGGGTGAAAAAGGAAATATCCTAAGATAAAAACTGAAAAGAATCTTTCTGAGGAACTGCTGTGTTTTCTCTTAATTCAACTCACAGAGTTACAGCTTTACCCTCAAGAAGCCTTTTGCTGAGGCTGCTGTTGTGGTATTTGCAAAGTGATATTTGGAAGCCCTTAGAGGGCAATGGTGAAAAAGGAAATATCTTCAGTTAAAAACTGAAAAGAAGCATTCTGAGATACTGCTTTGTGTTCTGTTAATTCTTCTCAAAGAATCACAGCTTTCCCCTAAAGAAACCTTCCGCTAAGACTGTTCTTGTGGAATTTGCAAAGTGATATTTCGAAGCCCATAGATGGCTATGGTGAAAAAGGAAATATCCTAAGATTAAAACCGAGAAGAAGCTTTCTGAGAAACTGCTTTGTTTTCTGTTAGTTAATCTCACAGTGTTAGAGCTTTCCCCTCAAGGAACCATTCAGTAAGACTGTTCTTATGCAATTTTCAAAGTGACATTTGGAAGCCCATAGAGGGCTACAGTGAAAAAGGAAATATCTTCCGTTAAAAACTGAAAAGAAACACTCTGAGAAACTGCCGTGTGTTCTGTTAATATATCTCACCGAGTAACAGCTTTCTCCACAAGAAGCCTTTCACTAAGACTGTTCCTGTGGGATTTGCGAAGTGATATTTGGAAGCCCATAGAGGGCTATGGTGAAAAAGGAAATATCCTAAGATAAAAACTGGAAAGAAGATTTCTGAGAAACTGCTTTATGTTCTGTTTATTCACAGCACAGAATTACAGCTTTTCTCTCCAGAAGCCTTTCGCTAAGACTGTTCTTGTGGAATTTGCAAAGTGATCTTGGAAGCCAATAGAGGGCTATGGTGAAAAAGGAAATAGCTTTAGTTAAAAACTGGAAAGAAACTTTCTGAGAAACTGCTTTTGTTCTGTTTATTCACAGCACAGAATTACAGCTTTTCTCTCCAGAAGCCTTTCGCTAAGACTGTTCTTGTGGAATTTGCAAAGTGATCTTGGAAGCCCATAGAGGGCTATGGTGAAAAAGGAAATAGCTTTAGTTAAAAACTGGAAAGAAACTTTCTGAGAAACTGCTTTTGTTCTGTTTATTCATCTCACAGATTTACAGCTTTCCCCTCACAAAGCCGTTAACTAAGACTGTTCTTGTGGAATTTTGCAAAGTGATATTTGGAAGCCCAGAGAGAGCTACGGTGAAAAAGGAAATATCTTCCGTTAAAAACTGGAAAGAAGACTTCTGAGTAACTGCTTTGTGTTTTGTTAATTCATCTCACAGAGTTACAGCGTTCCCCTGAAGAACCCTTTCACTAAGACTGTTCTTGTGGAATTTGCAAAGTGATATTTCGAAGCCCATTGTGGGCTATGGTGAAAAAGGAAATACCCTAAGATAAAAACTGAAAAGAAGCTTTCTGAGAAACTGCTTTGTTTTCTGTTAATTCAACTCACAGAGTTACAGCTTTCCCCTCAAGAGGCCTGTCGCTAAGGCTGTTTTTGTGGAATTTGCAAGGTGACATTTGGAAGCCCATAGATGCCTATGGTGAAAATGGAAATATCCTAAGATAAAAATCGAAAGGAAGCTTTCTGAGAAACTGCCTTGTGTTCTGTTAGTTCATCTCACAGAGTTACAGCTTTACCCTCAAGAAGCCGTTCACTAAGACTGTTCTTGTGAAATTTGTAAAGTGATATTGGAAGCCCTTAGAGGGCTATGATGAAAAAGGAAATATCTTCAGTTAAAAACTGGAAAGAAGCTTTCTGAGAAACTACTTTGTGGTCTCTTAATTCAACTCACAGAGTTACAGCTTTCCCTTCAAGAAGCCTTTCGCTAAGACTGTTCTTGTGGAATTTTCAAAGTTATATTTGGAGCCCTTAGAAGGCTATGGTGAAAAAGGAAATACCCTAAGATAAAAACTGAACAGAAGCTTTCTGAGAAGCTGCTTTGTGTATGTTAATTCATCTCACAGAGTTACAGCTTGTCCCTGCAGAAGCCTTTCACTAAGACTGTTCTTGTGGAATTTACAAAGTGATATTTGGAAGCCCATAGAGGGCAATGGTGAAAATGGAAATATCATAAGATAAAAAAAGAAAAGTAGCTTTCTGTGAAACTGCCTTGTGTTCTGTTAGTTCATCTCACAGAGTTATCGCTTTCCACTCAAGAAACTGTTCACTAAGACTGTTCTTGTGTAATTTGCAAAGAATTATTTGGAAGCACGTAGAGGGCTATGGTGAAAATGGAAATATCTTGCGTTAAGAACTGGAAAGAAGAATTCTGAGAAACTGCCGTGTGTTGTGTTAATACATCTCACCGTGTTACAGCTTTCCCCTCAAAAAGCCTTTCGCTAAGACTGTTCTTGTGGGATTTCCAAAGTGATATTTGGAAGCCCATAGAGGGCTTTGGTGAAAGAGGAAATATCTTCAGTTAAAAACTGAAAAAAAGGTTTCTGAGAAACTGCTTTGTGGTCTGTTAATTCAACTCACAGAGTTACAGATTTCCCCTTAATAAGCCTTTCACTAAGGCTGTTGTTGTGGAATTAGAAAAGTGATATTTGGAAGCCCATAGAGGGCTTTGGTGAAAAAGGAAATATCTTCAGTTAAAAGCTAAAGAGAAGCTTTCTGAGAAACTGCTTTGTGTTCTGTAAATTCAACTCACAGACTTTGAGCTTTCCTATAAAGAATGCTTTCGCTAAGGATGTTGTTGTGGAAATTGCAAAGTGATATTTGGAAGCCCATAGAGGGCAATGGTGAAAATGGAAATATCCTAAGATAAAAAAAGAAAAGAAGCTTTCTGAGAAACCACTTTTGGTTCTGTTAGTTCATCTCACAGAGTTACAGCTTTCCACTCAAGAAGCAGTTCACTAAGACAATTCTTGTGAAATTTCCAAAGTGATATTTGGAAGCCCGTAGTCGGCTATGGTGAAAAAGGAATATCTCCCGTTAAAAACTGGAAAGAAGATTTCTGAGAAACTGCATTGTGTTCTGTTAATTCATCTCACAGAGTCACAGCTTTCCCCTCAAGAAGCCTTTCGCTAAGACTGTTCTTGTGGAATTTGCAAGGTGATATTTGGAGGCACATAGAGGGCTATGGTGAAAAAGGAAATATCTTCTGTTAAAAACTGGAAAGAAGCTCTCTTAGAAACTGCTTTGTGTTCTGTGAATTCATCTCACAGAGTTACAGCTTTCCCCTCTAGAAGCCTTTCGCTAAGACTGTTCTTGTGGAATTTGCAAAGTGAAATTTGGAAGCCCTTAGAGAGCTATGGTGAAAAAGGAAATATCTTCCGTTAAAAACCGAAAAGAAGATCTCTGAGAAACTGCGTTGTGTTCTGTTATTTCATTTCACAGGGTTACAGCTTTCCTCTCAAGAAGCCTTTCCCTAAGACTGTTCTTGTGGAATTTGCAAAGTGATATTTGGAAGCCCTTAGAGGGCTATGGTGAAAAACGAAATATCTTCCATTATAAACTGGAAAGAACCTTTCCGAGAAACTGCCTTGTGTTCTGTTAGTTCATCTCACAGAGTTACAGCTTTCCCCTCAAGAAGCCTTTCGATAAGACAGATCTGGAGGAATTTGCAAGTGATATTTGGAAGGCCATAGACGGTTATGGTGAAAAAGGAAATATCTTCCGTTAAAAACTGGAAAGAAGCTTTCTGAGACACTGCTTTGTGTTCTGTTAATTCATCTCACAGAGTTATAGCTTTCCCCTCAAAAAGCCTTTCGCTAAGGCTGTTGTTGTGGAACTTGCAAAGTGATATTTTTAATCACATAGAGGGCTATGGTGTAAATGGAAATATCCTAAGATAAAAACCGAAAAGAACCTTTCTGAGAAACTGCTTTCTGTTCTGTTAGTTCATCTCACAGAGTTACAGCTTTCCGCTCAAGGAGCCGTTCAATAAGACTGTTCTTGTGGAATTTGTCAAGTGATGTTTGGAAGCCATTAGAGGTCTAGGGTGAAAAAGGAAATATCCTAAGATAAAAACTGAAAAGAATCTTTCTGAGGAACTGCTGTGTTTTCTCTTAATTCAACTCACAGAGTTACAGCTTTACCCTCAAGAAGCCTTTTGCTGAGGCTGCTGTTGTGGTATTTGCAAAGTGATATTTGGAAGCCCTTAGAGGGCAATGGTGAAAAAGGAAATATCTTCAGTTAAAAACTGAAAAGAAGCATTCTGAGATACTGCTTTGTGATCTGTTAATTCTTCTCAAAGAATCACAGCTTTCCCCTAAAGAAACCTTCCGCTAAGACTGTTCTTGTGGAATTTGCAAAGTGATATTTCGAAGCCCATAGATGGCTATGGTGAAAAAGGAAATATCCTAAGATTAAAACCGAGAAGAAGCTTTCTGAGAAACTGCTTTGTGTTCTGTTAGTTAATCTCACAGTGTTAGAGCTTTCCCCTCAAGGAACCATTCAGTAAGACTGTTCTTGTGCAATTTTCAAAGTGACATTTGGAAGCCCATTGAGGGCTACAGTGAAAAAGGAAATATCTTCCGTTAAAAACTGAAAAGAAGCACTCTGAGAAACTGCCGTGTGTTCTGTTAATATATCTCACCGAGTTACAGCTTTCTCCACAAGAAGCCTTTCACTAAGACTGTTCCTGTGGGATTTGCGAAGTGATATTTGGAAGCCCATAGAGGGCTATGGTGAAAAAGGAAATATCCTAAGATAAAAACTGGAAAGAAGATTTCTGAGAAACTGCTTTATGTTCTGTTTATTCACAGCACAGAATTACAGCTTTTCTCTCCAGAAGCCTTTCGCTAAGACTGTTCTTGTGGAATTTGCAAAGTGATCTTGGAAGCCCATAGAGGGCTATTTTGAAAAAGGAAATAGCTTTAGTTAAAAACTGGAAAGAAACTTTCTGAGAAACTGCTTTTGTTCTGTTTATTCATCTCACAGATTTACAGCTTTCCCCTCACAAAGCCGTTAACTAAGACTGTTCTTGTGGAATTTTGCAAAGTGATATTTGGAAGCCCAGAGAGAGCTACGGTGAAAAAGGAAATATCTTCCGTTAAAAACTGGAAAGAAGACTTCTGAGAAACTGCTTTGTGTTTTGTTAATTCATCTCACAGAGTTACAGCGTTCCCCTGAAGAACCCTTTCACTAAGACTGTTCTTGTGGAATTTGCAAAGTGATATTTCGAAGCCCATTGTGGGCTATGGTGAAAAAGGAAATACCCTAAGATAAAAACTGAAAAGAAGCTTTCGGAGAAACTGCTTTGTTTTCTGTTAATTCAACTCACAGAGTTACAGCTTTCCCCTCAAGAGGCCTGTCGCTAAGGCTGTTTTTGTGGAATTTGCAAGGTGATATTTGGAAGCCCATAGATGCCTATGGTGAAAATGGAAATATCCTAAGATAAAAATCGAAAGGAAGCTTTCTGAGAAACTGCCTTGTGTTCTGTTAGTTCATCTCACAGAGTTACAGCTTTACCCTCAAGAAGCCGTTCACTAAGACTGTTCTTGTGAAATTTGTAAAGTGATATTGGAAGCCCTTAGAGGGCTATGATGAAAAAGGAAATATCTTCAGTTAAAAACTGGAAAGAAGCTTTCTGAGAAACTACTTTGTGGTCTCTTAATTCAACTCACAGAGTTACAGCTTTCCCTTCAAGAAGCCTTTCGCTAAGACTGTTCTTGTGGAATTTTCAAAGTTATATTTGGAGCCCTTAGAAGGCTATGGTGAAAAAGGAAATACCCTAAGATAAAATCTGAACAGAAGCTTTCTGAGAAGCTGCTTTGTGTATGTTAATTCATCTCACAGAGTTACAGCTTGTCCCTGCAGAAGCCTTTCACTAAGACTGTTCTTGTGGAATTTACAAAGTGATATTTGGAAGCCCATAGAGGGCAATGGTGAAAATGGAAATATCATAAGATAAAAAAAGAAAAGTAGCTTTCTGTGAAACTGCCTTGTGTTCTGTTAGTTCATCTCACAGAGTTATCGCTTTCCACTCAAGAAACTGTTCACTAAGACTGTTCTTGTGTAATTTGCAAAGAATTATTTGGAAGCACGTAGAGGGCTATGGTGAAAATGGAAATATCTTGCGTTAAGAACTGGAAAGAAGAATTCTGAGAAACTGCCGTGTGTTGTGTTAATACATCTCACCGTGTTACAGCTTTCCCCTCAAAAAGCCTTTCGCTAAGACTGTTCTTGTGGGATTTCCAAAGTGATATTTGGAAGCCCATAGAGGGCTTTGGTGAAAGAGGAAATATCTTCAGTTAAAAACTGAAAAAAAGGTTTCTGAGAAACTGCTTTGTGGTCTGTTAATTCAACTCACAGAGTTACAGATTTCCCCTTAATAAGCCTTTCACTAAGGCTGTTGTTGTGGAATTAGAAAAGTGATATTTGGAAGCCCATAGAGGGCTTTGGTGAAAAAGGAAATATCTTCAGTTAAAAGCTAAAGAGAAGCTTTCTGAGAAACTGCTTTGTGTTCTGTAAATTCAACTCACAGAGTTTGAGCTTTCCTATAAAGAATGCTTTCGCTAAGGATGTTGTTGTGGAAATTGCAAAGTGATATTTGGAAGCCCATAGAGGGCAATGGTGAAAATGGAAATATCCTAAGATAAAAAAAGAAAAGAAGCTTTCTGAGAAACCGCTTTTGGTTCTGTTAGTTCATCTCACAGAGTTACAGCTTTCCACTCAAGAAGCAGTTCACTAAGACAATTCTTGTGAAATTTCCAAAGTGATATTTGGAAGCCCGTAGTCGGCTATGGTGAAAAAGGAATATCTCCCGTTAAAAACTGGAAAGAAGATTTCTGAGAAACTGCATTGTGTTCTGTTAATTCATCTCACAGAGTCACAGCTTTCCCCTCAAGAAGCCTTTCGCTAAGACTGTTCTTGTGGAATTTGCAAGGTGATATTTGGAGGCACATAGAGGGCTATGGTGAAAAAGGAAATATCTTCCGTTAAAAACTGGAAAGAAGCTCTCTTAGAAACTGCTTTGTGTTCTGTGAATTCATCTCACAGAGTTACAGCTTTCCCCTCTAGAAGCCTTTCGCTAAGACTGTTCTTGTGGAATTTGCAAAGTGAAATTTGGAAGCCCTTAGAGAGCTATGGTGAAAAAGGAAATATCTTCCGTTAAAAACCGAAAAGAAGATCTCTGAGAAACTGCGTTGTGTTCTGTTATTTCATTTCACAGGGTTACAGCTTTCCTCTCAAGAAGCCTTTCCCTAAGACTGTTCTTGTGGAATTTGCAAAGTGATATTTGGAAGCCCTTAGAGGGCTATGGTGAAAAACGAAATATCTTCCATTATAAACTGGAAAGAACCTTTCTGAGAAACTGCCTTGTGTTCTGTTAGTTCATCTCACAGAGTTACAGCTTTCCCCTCAAGAAGCCTTTCGATAAGACAGATCTGGAGGAATTTGCAAGTGATATTTGGAAGGCCATAGACGGTTATGGTGAAAAAGGAAATATCTTCCGTTAAAAACTGGAAAGAAGCTTTCTGAGACACTGCTTTGTGTTCTGTTAATTCATCTCACAGAGTTATAGCTTTCCCCTCAAAAAGCCTTTCGCTAAGGCTGTTGTTGTGGAACTTGCAAAGTGATATTTTTAATCACATAGAGGGCTATGGTGTAAATGGAAATATCCTAAGATAAAAACCGAAAAGAACCTTTCTGAGAAACTGCTTTCTGTTCTGTTAGTTCATCTCACAGAGTTACAGCTTTCCGCTCAAGGAGCCGTTCAATAAGACTGTTCTTGTGGAATTTGTCAAGTGATGTTTGGAAGCCATTAGAGGTCTAGGGTGAAAAAGGAAATATCCTAAGATAAAAACTGAAAAGAATCTTTCTGAGGAACTGCTGTGTTTTCTCTTAATTCAACTCACAGAGTTACAGCTTTACCCTCAAGAAGCCTTTTGCTGAGGCTGCTGTTGTGGTATTTGCAAAGTGATATTTGGAAGCCCTTAGAGGGCAATGGTGAAAAAGGAAATATCTTCAGTTAAAAACTGAAAAGAAGCATTCTGAGATACTGCTTTGTGTTCTGTTAATTCTTCTCAAAGAATCACAGCTTTCCCCTAAAGAAACCTTCCGCTAAGACTGTTCTTGTGGAATTTGCAAAGTGATATTTCGAAGCCCATAGATGGCTATGGTGAAAAAGGAAATATCCTAAGATTAAAACCGAGAAGAAGCTTTCTGAGAAACTGCTTTGTGTTCTGTTAGTTAATCTCACAGTGTTAGAGCTTTCCCCTCAAGGAACCATTCAGTAAGACTGTTCTTGTGCAATTTTCAAAGTGACATTTGGAAGCCCATTGAGGGCTACAGTGAAAAAGGAAATATCTTCCGTTAAAAACTGAAAAGAAGCACTCTGAGAAACTGCCGTGTGTTCTGTTAATATATCTCACCGAGTTACAGCTTTCTCCACAAGAAGCCTTTCACTAAGACTGTTCCTGTGGGATTTGCGAAGTGATATTTGGAAGCCCATAGAGGGCTATGGTGAAAAAGGAAATATCCTAAGATAAAAACTGGAAAGAAGATTTCTGAGAAACTGCTTTATGTTCTGTTTATTCACAGCACAGAATTAAAGCTTTTCTCTCCAGAAGCCTTTCGCTAAGACTGTTCTTGTGGAATTTGCAAAGTGATCTTGGAAGCCCATAGAGGGCTATGGTGAAAAAGGAAATAGCTTTAGTTAAAAACTGGAAAGAAACTTTCTGAGAAACTGCTTTTGTTCTGTTTATTCACAGCACAGAATTACAGCTTTTCTCTCCAGAAGCCTTTCGCTAAGACTGTTCTTGTGGAATTTGCAAAGTGATCTTGGAAGCCCATAGAGGGCTATGGTGAAAAAGGAAATAGCTTTAGTTAAAAACTGGAAAGAAACTTTCTGAGAAACTGCTTTTGTTCTGTTTATTCATCTCACAGATTTACAGCTTTCCCCTCACAAAGCCGTTAACTAAGACTGTTCTTGTGGAATTTTGCAAAGTGATATTTGGAAGCCCAGAGAGAGCTACGGTGAAAAAGGAAATATCTTCCGTTAAAAACTGGAAAGAAGACTTCTGAGTAACTGCTTTGTGTTTTGTTAATTCATCTCACAGAGTTACAGCGTTCCCCTGAAGAACCCTTTCACTAAGACTGTTCTTGTGGAATTTGCAAAGTGATATTTCGAAGCCCATTGTGGGCTATGGTGAAAAAGGAAATACCCTAAGATAAAAACTGAAAAGAAGCTTTCTGAGAAACTGCTTTGTTTTCTGTTAATTCAACTCACAGAGTTACAGCTTTCCCCTCAAGAGGCCTGTCGCTAAGGCTGTTTTTGTGGAATTTGCAAGGTGATAGTTGGAAGCCCATAGATGCCTATGGTGAAAATGGAAATATCCTAAGATAAAAATCGAAAAGAAGCTTTCTGAGAAACTGCCTTGTGTTCTGTTAGTTCATCTCACAGAGTTACAGCTTTACCCTCAAGAAGCCGTTCACTAAGACTGTTCTTGTGAAATTTGTAAAGTGATATTGGAAGCCCTTAGAGGGCTATGATGAAAAAGGAATATCTTCAGTTAAAAACTGGAAAGAAGCTTTCTGAGAAACTACTTTGTGGTCTCTTAATTCAACTCACAGAGTTACAGCTTTCCCTTCAAGAAGCCTTTCGCTAAGACTGTTCTTGTGGAATTTTCAAAGTTATATTTGGAGCCCTTAGAAGGCTATGGTGAAAAAGGAAATACCCTAAGATAAAAACTGAACAGAAGCTTTCTGAGAAGCTGCTTTGTGTATGTTAATTCATCTCACAGAGTTACAGCTTGTCCCTGCAGAAGCCTTTCACTAAGACTGTTCTTGTGGAATTTACAAAGTGATATTTGGAAGCCCATAGAGGGCAATGGTGAAAATGGAAATATCATAAGATAAAAAAAGAAAAGTAGCTTTCTGTGAAACTGCCTTGTGTTCTGTTAGTTCATCTCACAGAGTTATCGCTTTCCACTCAAGAAACTGTTCACTAAGACTGTTCTTGTGTAATTTGCAAAGAATTATTTGGAAGCACGTAGAGGGCTATGGTGAAAATGGAAATATCTTGCGTTAAGAACTGGAAAGAAGAATTCTGAGAAACTGCCGTGTGTTGTGTTAATACATCTCACCGTGTTACAGCTTTCCCCTCAAAAAGCCTTTCGCTAAGACTGTTCTTGTGGGATTTCCAAAGTGATATTTGGAAGCCCATAGAGGGCTTTGGTGAAAGAGGAAATATCTTCAGTTAAAAACTGAAAAAAAGGTTTCTGAGAAACTGCTTTGTGGTCTGTTAATTCAACTCACAGAGTTACAGATTTCCCCTTAATAAGCCTTTCACTAAGGCTGTTGTTGTGGAATTAGAAAAGTGATATTTGGAAGCCCATAGAGGGCTTTGGTGAAAAAGGAAATATCTTCAGTTAAAAGCTAAAGAGAAGCTTTCTGAGAAACTGCTTTGTGTTCTGTAAATTCAACTCACAGACTTTGAGCTTTCCTATAAAGAATGCTTTCGCTAAGGATGTTGTTGTGGAAATTGCAAAGTGATATTTGGAAGCCCATAGAGGGCAATGGTGAAAATGGAAATATCCTAAGATAAAAAAAGAAAAGAAGCTTTCTGAGAAACCGCTTTTGGTTCTGTTAGTTCATCTCACAGAGTTACAGCTTTCCACTCAAGAAGCAGTTCACTAAGACAATTCTTGTGAAATTTCCAAAGTGATATTTGGAAGCCCGTAGTCGGCTATGGTGAAAAAGGAATATCTCCCGTTAAAAACTGGAAAGAAGATTTCTGAGAAACTGCATTGTGTTCTGTTAATTCATCTCACAGAGTCACAGCTTTCCCCTCAAGAAGCCTTTCGCTAAGACTGTTCTTGTGGAATTTGCAAGGTGATATTTGGAGGCACATAGAGGGCTATGGTGAAAAAGGAAATATCTTCTGTTAAAAACTGGAAAGAAGCTCTCTTAGAAACTGCTTTGTGTTCTGTGAATTCATCTCACAGAGTTACAGCTTTCCCCTCTAGAAGCCTTTCGCTAAGACTGTTCTTGTGGAATTTGCAAAGTGAAATTTGGAAGCCCTTAGAGAGCTATGGTGAAAAAGGAAATATCTTCCGTTAAAAACCGAAAAGAAGATCTCTGAGAAACTGCGTTGTGTTCTGTTATTTCATTTCACAGGGTTACAGCTTTCCTCTCAAGAAGCCTTTCCCTAAGACTGTTCTTGTGGAATTTGCAAAGTGATATTTGGAAGCCCTTAGAGGGCTATGGTGAAAAACGAAATATCTTCCATTATAAACTGGAAAGAACCTTTCTGAGAAACTGCCTTGTGTTCTGTTAGTTCATCTCACAGAGTTACAGCTTTCCCCTCAAGAAGCCTTTCGATAAGACAGATCTGGAGGAATTTGCAAGTGATATTTGGAAGGCCATAGACGGTTATGGTGAAAAAGGAAATATCTTCCGTTAAAAACTGGAAAGAAGCTTTCTGAGACACTGCTTTGTGTTCTGTTAATTCATCTCACAGAGTTATAGCTTTCCCCTCAAAAAGCCTTTCGCTAAGGCTGTTGTTGTGGAACTTGCAAAGTGATATTTTTAATCACATAGAGGGCTATGGTGTAAATGGAAATATCCTAAGATAAAAACCGAAAAGAACCTTTCTGAGAAACTGCTTTCTGTTCTGTTAGTTCATCTCACAGAGTTACAGCTTTCCGCTCAAGGAGCCGTTCAATAAGACTGTTCTTGTGGAATTTGTCAAGTGATGTTTGGAAGCCATTAGAGGTCTAGGGTGAAAAAGGAAATATCCTAAGATAAAAACTGAAAAGAATCTTTCTGAGGAACTGCTGTGTTTTCTCTTAATTCAACTCACAGAGTTACAGCTTTACCCTCAAGAAGCCTTTTGCTGAGGCTGCTGTTGTGGTATTTGCAAAGTGATATTTGGAAGCCCTTAGAGGGCAATGGTGAAAAAGGAAATATCTTCAGTTAAAAACTGAAAAGAAGCATTCTGAGATACTGCTTTGTGATCTGTTAATTCTTCTCAAAGAATCACAGCTTTCCCCTAAAGAAACCTTCCGCTAAGACTGTTCTTGTGGAATTTGCAAAGTGATATTTCGAAGCCCATAGATGGCTATGGTGAAAAAGGAAATATCCTAAGATTAAAACCGAGAAGAAGCTTTCTGAGAAACTGCTTTGTGTTCTGTTAGTTAATCTCACAGTGTTAGAGCTTTCCCCTCAAGGAACCATTCAGTAAGACTGTTCTTGTGCAATTTTCAAAGTGACATTTGGAAGCCCATTGAGGGCTACAGTGAAAAAGGAAATATCTTCCGTTAAAAACTGAAAAGAAGCACTCTGAGAAACTGCCGTGTGTTCTGTTAATATATCTCACCGAGTTACAGCTTTCTCCACAAGAAGCCTTTCACTAAGACTGTTCCTGTGGGATTTGCGAAGTGATATTTGGAAGCCCATAGAGGGCTATGGTGAAAAAGGAAATATCCTAAGATAAAAACTGGAAAGAAGATTTCTGAGAAACTGCTTTATGTTCTGTTTATTCACAGCACAGAATTACAGCTTTTCTCTCCAGAAGCCTTTCGCTAAGACTGTTCTTGTGGAATTTGCAAAGTGATCTTGGAAGCCCATAGAGGGCTATTTTGAAAAAGGAAATAGCTTTAGTTAAAAACTGGAAAGAAACTTTCTGAGAAACTGCTTTTGTTCTGTTTATTCATCTCACAGATTTACAGCTTTCCCCTCACAAAGCCGTTAACTAAGACTGTTCTTGTGGAATTTTGCAAAGTGATATTTGGAAGCCCAGAGAGAGCTACAGTGAAAAAGCAAATATCTTCCGTTAAAAACTGGAAAGAAGACTTCTGAGAAACTGCTTTGTGTTTTGTTAATTCATCTCACAGAGTTACAGCGTTCCCCTGAAGAACCCTTTCACTAAGACTGTTCTTGTGGAATTTGCAAAGTGATATTTCGAAGCCCATTGTGGGCTATGGAGAAAAAGGAAATACCCTAAGATAAAAACTGAAAAGAAGCTTTCTGAGAAACTGCTTTGTTTTCTGTTAATTCAACTCACAGAGTTACAGCTTTCCCCTCAAGAGGCCTGTCGCTAAGGCTGTTTTTGTGGAATTTGCAAGGTGATATTTGGAAGCCCATAGATGCCTATGGTGAAAATGGAAATATCCTAAGATAAAAATCGAAAGGAAGCTTTCTGAGAAACTGCCTTGTGTTCTGTTAGTTCATCTCACAGAGTTACAGCTTTCCCCTCAAGAAGCCTTTCGATAAGACAGATCTGGAGGAATTTGCAAGTGATATTTGGAAGGCCATAGACGGTTATGGTGAAAATGGAAATATCTTCCGTTAAAAACTGGAAAGAAGCTTTCTGAGACACTGCTTTGTGTTCTGTTAATTCATCTCACAGAGTTATAGCTTTCCCCTCAAAAAGCCTTTCGCTAAGGCTGTTGTTGTGGAACTTGCAAAGTGATATTTTTAATCACATAGAGGGCTATGGTGTAAATGGAAATATCCTAAGATAAAAACCGAAAAGAACCTTTCTGAGAAACTGCTTTCTGTTCTGTTAGTTCATCTCACAGAGTTACAGCTTTCCGCTCAAGGAGCCGTTCAATAAGACTGTTCTTGTGGAATTTGTCAAGTGATGTTTGGAAGCCATTAGAGGTCTAGGGTGAAAAAGGAAATATCCTAAGATAAAAACTGAAAAGAATCTTTCTGAGGAACTGCTGTGTTTTCTCTTAATTCAACTCACAGAGTTACAGCTTTACCCTCAAGAAGCCTTTTGCTGAGGCTGCTGTTGTGGTATTTGCAAAGTGATATTTGGAAGCCCTTAGAGGGCAATGGTGAAAAAGGAAATATCTTCAGTTAAAAACTGAAAAGAAGCATTCTGAGATACTGCTTTGTGTTCTGTTAATTCTTCTCAAAGAATCACAGCTTTCCCCTAAAGAAACCTTCCGCTAAGACTGTTCTTGTGGAATTTGCAAAGTGATATTTCGAAGCCCATAGATGGCTATGGTGAAAAAGGAAATATCCTAAGATTAAAACCGAGAAGAAGCTTTCTGAGAAACTGCTTTGTTTTCTGTTAGTTAATCTCACAGTGTTAGAGCTTTCCCCTCAAGGAACCATTCAGTAAGACTGTTCTTATGCAATTTTCAAAGTGACATTTGGAAGCCCATAGAGGGCTACAGTGAAAAAGGAAATATCTTCCGTTAAAAACTGAAAAGAAACACTCTGAGAAACTGCCGTGTGTTCTGTTAATATATCTCACCGAGTAACAGCTTTCTCCACAAGAAGCCTTTCACTAAGACTGTTCCTGTGGGATTTGCGAAGTGATATTTGGAAGCCCATAGAGGGCTATGGTGAAAAAGGAAATATCCTAAGATAAAAACTGGAAAGAAGATTTCTGAGAAACTGCTTTATGTTCTGTTTATTCACAGCACAGAATTACAGCTTTTCTCTCCAGAAGCCTTTCGCTAAGACTGTTCTTGTGGAATTTGCAAAGTGATCTTGGAAGCCCATAGAGGGCTATGGTGAAAAAGGAAATAGCTTTAGTTAAAAACTGGAAAGAAACTTTCTGAGAAACTGCTTTTGTTCTGTTTATTCACAGCACAGAATTACAGCTTTTCTCTCCAGAAGCCTTTCGCTAAGACTGTTCTTGTGGAATTTGCAAAGTGATCTTGGAAGCCCATAGAGGGCTATGGTGAAAAAGGAAATAGCTTTAGTTAAAAACTGGAAAGAAACTTTCTGAGAAACTGCTTTTGTTCTGTTTATTCATCTCACAGATTTACAGCTTTCCCCTCACAAAGCCGTTAACTAAGACTGTTCTTGTGGAATTTTGCAAAGTGATATTTGGAAGCCCAGAGAGAGCTACGGTGAAAAAGGAAATATCTTCCGTTAAAAACTGGAAAGAAGACTTCTGAGTAACTGCTTTGTGTTTTGTTAATTCATCTCACAGAGTTACAGCGTTCCCCTGAAGAACCCTTTCACTAAGACTGTTCTTGTGGAATTTGCAAAGTGATATTTCGAAGCCCATTGTGGGCTATGGTGAAAAAGGAAATACCCTAAGATAAAAACTGAAAAGAAGCTTTCTGAGAAACTGCTTTGTTTTCTGTTAATTCAACTCACAGAGTTACAGCTTTCCCCTCAAGAGGCCTGTCGCTTAGGCTGTTTTTGTGGAATTTGCAACGTGACATTTGGAAGCCCATAGATGCCTATGGTGAAAATGGAAATATCCTAAGATAAAAATCGAAAGGAAGCTTTCTGAGAAACTGCCTTGTGTTCTGTTAGTTCATCTCACAGAGTTACAGCTTTACCCTCAAGAAGCCGTTCACTAAGAGTGTTCTTGTGAAATTTGTAAAGTGATATTGGAAGCCCTTAGAGGGCTATGATGAAAAAGGAAATATCTTCAGTTAAAAACTGGAAAGAAGCTTTCTGAGAAACTACTTTGTGGTCTCTTAATTCAACTCACAGAGTTACAGCTTTCCCTTCAAGAAGCCTTTCGCTAAGACTGTTCTTGTGGAATTTTCAAAGTTATATTTGGAGCCCTTAGAAGGCTATGGTGAAAAAGGAAATACCCTAAGATAAAAACTGAACAGAAGCTTTCTGAGAAGCTGCTTTGTGTATGTTAATTCATCTCACAGAGTTACAGCTTGTCCCTGCAGAAGCCTTTCACTAAGACTGTTCTTGTGGAATTTACAAAGTGATATTTGGAAGCCCATAGAGGGCAATGGTGAAAATGGAAATATCATAAGATAAAAAAAGAAAAGTAGCTTTCTGTGAAACTGCCTTGTGTTCTGTTAGTTCATCTCACAGAGTTATCGCTTTCCACTCAAGAAACTGTTCACTAAGACTGTTCTTGTGTAATTTGCAAAGAATTATTTGGAAGCACGTAGAGGGCTATGGTGAAAATGGAAATATCTTGCGTTAAGAACTGGAAAGAAGAATTCTGAGAAACTGCCGTGTGTTGTGTTAATACATCTCACCGTGTTACAGCTTTCCCCTCAAAAAGCCTTTCGCTAAGACTGTTCTTGTGGGATTTCCAAAGTGATATTTGGAAGCCCATAGAGGGCTTTGGTGAAAGAGGAAATATCTTCAGTTAAAAACTGAAAAAAAGGTTTCTGAGAAGCTGCTTTGTGGTCTGTTAATTCAACTCACAGAGTTACAGATTTCCCCTTAATAAGCCTTTCACTAAGGCTGTTGTTGTGGAATTAGAAAAGTGATATTTGGAAGCCCATAGAGGGCTTTGGTGAAAAAGGAAATATCTTCAGTTAAAAGCTAAAGAGAAGCTTTCTGAGAAACTGCTTTGTGTTCTGTAAATTCAACTCACAGAGTTTGAGCTTTCCTATAAAGAATGCTTTCGCTAAGGATGTTGTTGTGGAAATTGCAAAGTGATATTTGGAAGCCCATAGAGGGCAATGGTGAAAATGGAAATATCCTAAGATAAAAAAAGAAAAGAAGCTTTCTGAGAAACCGCTTTTGGTTCTGTTAGTTCATCTCACAGAGTTACAGCTTTCCACTCAAAAGCAGTTCACTAAGACAATTCTTGTGAAATTTCCAAAGTGATATTTGGAAGCCCGTAGTCGGCTATGGTGAAAAAGGAATATCTTCCGTTAAAAACTGGAAGGAAGATTTCTGAGAAACTGCATTGTGTTCTGTTAATTCATCTCACAGAGTCACAGCTTTCCCCTCAAGAAGCCTTTCGCTAAGACTGTTCTTGTGGAATTTGCAAGGTGATATTTGGAGGCACATAGAGGGCTATGGTGAAAAAGGAAATATCTTCCGTTAAAAACTGGAAAGAAGCTCTCTTAGAAACTGCTTCGTGTTCTGTGAATTCATCTCACAGAGTTACAACTTTCCCCTCTAGAAGCCTTTCGCTAAGACTGTTCTTGTGGAATTTGCAAAGTGAAATTTGGAAGCCCTTAGAGAGCTATGGTGAAAAAGGAAATATCTTCCGTTAAAAACCGAAAAGAAGATCTCTGAGAAACTGCGTTGTGTTCTGTTATTTCATTTCACAGGGTTACAGCTTTCCTCTCAAGAAGCCTTTCCCTAAGACTGTTCTTGTGGAATTTGCAAAGTGATATTTGGAAGCCCTTAGAGGGCTATGGTGAAAAACGAAATATCTTCCATTATAAACTGGAAAGAACCTTTCTGAGAAACTGCCTTGTGTTCTGTTAGTTCATCTCACAGAGTTACAGCTTTCCCCTCAAGAAGCCTTTCGATAAGACAGATCTGGAGGAATTTGCAAGTGATATTTGGAAGGCCATAGACGGTTATGGTGAAAAAGGAAATATCTTCCGTTAAAAACTGGAAAGAAGCTTTCTGAGACACTGCTTTGTGTTCTGTTAATTCATCTCACAGAGTTATAGCTTTCCCCTCAAAAAGCCTTTCGCTAAGGCTGTTGTTGTGGAACTTGCAAAGTGATATTTTTAATCACATAGAGGGCTATGGTGTAAATGGAAATATCCTAAGATAAAAACCGAAAAGAACCTTTCTGAGAAACTGCTTTCTGTTCTGTTAGTTCATCTCACAGAGTTACAGCTTTCCGCTCAAGGAGCCGTTCAATAAGACTGTTCTTGTGGAATTTGCCAAGTGATGTTTGGAAGCCATTAGAGGTCTAGGGTGAAAAAGGAAATATCCTAAGATAAAAACTGAAAAGAATCTTTCTGAGGAACTGCTGTGTTTTCTCTTAATTCAACTCACAGAGTTACAGCTTTACCCTCAAGAAGCCTTTTGCTGAGGCTGCTGTTGTGGTATTTGCAAAGTGATATTTGGAAGCCCTTAGAGGGCAATGGTGAAAAAGGAAATATCTTCAGTTAAAAACTGAAAAGAAGCATTCTGAGATACTGCTTTGTGTTCTGTTAATTCTTCTCAAAGAATCACAGCTTTCCCCTGAAGAAACCTTCCGCTAAGATTGTTCTTGTGGAATTTGCAAAGTGATATTTCGAAGCCCATAGATGGCTATGGTGAAAAAGGAAATATCCTAAGATTAAAAACGAGAAGAAGCTTTCTGAGAAACTGCTTTGTGTTCTGTTAGTTAATCTCACAGTGTTAGAGCTTTCCCCTCAAGGAACCATTCAGTAAGACTGTTCTTGTGCAATTTTCAAAGTGACATTTGGAAGCCCATAGAGGGCTACAGTGAAAAAGGAAATATCTTCCGTTAAAAACTGAAAAGAAGCACTCTGAGAAACTGCCGTGTGTTCTGTTAATATATCTCACCGAGTTACAGCTTTCTCCACAAGAAGCCTTTCGCTAAGACTGTTCCTGTGGGATTTGCATAGTGATATTTGGAAGCCCATAGAGGGCTATGTTGAAAAAGGAAATATCCTAAGATAAAAACTGGAAAGAAGATTTCTGAGAAACTGCTTTATGTTCTGTTTATTCACAGCACAGAATTACAGCTTTTCTCTCCAGAAGTCTTTCGCTAAGACTGTTCTTGTGGAATTTGCAAAGTGATCTTGGAAGCCCATAGAGGGCTATGGTGAAAAAGGAAATAGCTTTAGTTAAAAACTGGAAAGAAACTTTCTGAGAAACTGCTTTTGTTCTGTTTATTCATCTCACAGATTTCCAGCTTTCCCCTCATAAAGCCGTTAACTAAGACTGTTCTTGTGGAATTTGCAAAGTGATATTTGGGAGCCCAGAGAGAGCTACGGTGAAAAAGGAAATATCTTCCGTTAAAAACTGGAAAGAAGACTTCTGAGAAACTGCTTTGTGTTTTGTTAATTCATCTCACAGAGTTACAGCGTTCCCCTGAAGAACCCTTTCACTAAGACTGTTCTTGTGGAATTTGCAAAGTGATATTTCGAAGCCCATTGTGGGCTATGGTGAAAAAGGAAATACCCTAAGATAAAAACTGAAAAGAAGCTTTCTGAGAAACTGCTTTGTTTTCTGTTAATTCAACTCACAGAGTTACAGCTTTCCCCTCAAGAGGCCTGTCGCTAAGGCTGTTTTTGTGGAATTTGCAAGGTGATAGTTGGAAGCCCATAGATGCCTATGGTGAAAATGGAAATATCCTAATTTAAAAATCGAAAAGAAGCTTTCTGAGAAACTGCCTTGTGTTCTGTTAGTTCATCTCACAGAGTTACAGCTTTACCCTCAAGAAGCCGTTCACTAAGACTGTTCTTGTGAAATTTGTAAAGTGATATTGGAAGCCCTTAGAGGGCTATGATGAAAAAGGAAATATCTTCAGTTAAAAACTGGAAAGAAGCTTTCTGAGAAACTACTTTGTGGTCTCTTAATTCAACTCACAGAGTTACAGCTTTCCCTTCAAGAAGCCTTTCGCTAAGACTGTTCTTGTGGAATTTTCAAAGTTATATTTGGAGCCCTTAGAAGGCTATGGTGAAAAAGGAAATACCCTAAGATAAAAACTGAACAGAAGCTTTCTGAGAAGCTGCTTTGTGTATGTTAATTCATCTCACAGAGTTACAGCTTGTCCCTGCAGAAGCCTTTCACTAAGACTGTTCTTGTGGAATTTACAAAGTGATATTTGGAAGCCCATAGAGGGCAATGGTGAAAATGGAAATATCATAAGATAAAAAAAGAAAAGTAGCTTTCTGTGAAACTGCCTTGTGTTCTGTTAGTTCATCTCACAGAGTTATCGCTTTCCACTCAAGAAACTGTTCACTAAGACTGTTCTTGTGTAATTTGCAAAGAATTATTTGGAAGCACGTAGAGGGCTATGGTGAAAATGGAAATATCTTGCGTTAAGAACTGGAAAGAAGAATTCTGAGAAACTGCCGTGTGTTGTGTTAATACATCCCACCGTGTTACAGCTTTCCCCTCAAAAAGCCTTTCGCTAAGACTGTTCTTGTGGGATTTCCAAAGTGATATTTGGAAGCCCATAGAGGGCTTTGGTGAAAGAGGAAATATCTTCAGTTAAAAACTGAAAAAAAGGTTTCTGAGAAGCTGCTTTGTGGTCTGTTAATTCAACTCACAGAGTTACAGATTTCTCCTTAATAAGCCTTTCACTAAGGCTGTTGTTGTGGAATTAGAAAAGTGATATTTGGAAGCCCATAGAGGGCTATGGTGAAAAACGAAATATCTTCCATTATAAACTGGAAAGAACCTTTCTGAGAAACTGCCTTGTGTTCTGTTAGTTCATCTCACAGAGTTACAGCTTTCCCCTCAAGAAGCCTTTCGATAAGACAGATCTGGAGGAATTTGCAAGTGATATTTGGAAGGCCATAGACGGTTATGGTGAAAAAGGAAATATCTTCCGTTAAAAACTGGAAAGAAGCTTTCTGAGACACTGCTTTGTGTTCTGTTAATTCATCTCACAGAGTTATAGCTTTCCCCTCAAAAAGCCTTTCGCTAAGGCTGTTGTTGTGGAACTTGCAAAGTGATATTTTTAATCACATAGAGGGCTATGGTGTAAATGGAAATATCCTAAGATAAAAACCGAAAAGAACCTTTCTGAGAAACTGCTTTCTGTTCTGTTAGTTCATCTCACAGAGTTACAGCTTTCCGCTCAAGGAGCCGTTCAATAAGACTGCTCTTGTGGAATTTGTCAAGTGATGTTTGGAAGCCATTAGAGGTCTAGGGTGAAAAAGGAAATATCCTAAGATAAAAACTGAAAAGAATCTTTCTGAGGAACTGCTGTGTTTTCTCTTAATTCAACTCACAGAGTTACAGCTTTACCCTCAAGAAGCCTTTTGCTGAGGCTGCTGTTGTGGTATTTGCAAAGTGATATTTGGAAGCCCTTAGAGGGCAATGGTGAAAAAGGAAATATCTTCAGTTAAAAACTGAAAAGAAGCATTCTGAGATACTGCTTTGTGTTCTGTTAATTCTTCTCAAAGAATCACAGCTTTCCCCTAAAGAAACCTTCCGCTAAGACTGTTCTTGTGGAATTTGCAAAGTGATATTTCGAAGCCCATAGATGGCTATGGTGAAAAAGGAAATATCCTAAGATTAAAACCGAGAAGAAGCTTTCTGAGAAACTGCTTTGTGTTCTGTTAGTTAATCTCACAGTGTTAGAGCTTTCCCCTCAAGGAACCATTCAGTAAGACTGTTCTTGTGCAATTTTCAAAGTGACATTTGGAAGCCCATTGAGGGCTACAGTGAAAAAGGAAATATCTTCCGTTAAAAACTGAAAAGAAGCACTCTGAGAAACTGCCGTGTGTTCTGTTAATATATCTCACCGAGTTACAGCTTTCTCCACAAGAAGCCTTTCACTAAGACTGTTCCTGTGGGATTTGCGAAGTGATATTTGGAAGCCCATAGAGGGCTATGGTGAAAAAGGAAATATCCTAAGATAAAAACTGGAAAGAAGATTTCTGAGAAACTGCTTTATGTTCTGTTTATTCACAGCACAGAATTACAGCTTTTCTCTCCAGAAGCCTTTCGCTAAGACTGTTCTTGTGGAATTTGCAAAGTGATCTTGGAAGCCCATAGAGGGCTATTTTGAAAAAGGAAATAGCTTTAGTTAAAAACTGGAAAGAAACTTTCTGAGAAACTGCTTTTGTTCTGTTTATTCATCTCACAGATTTACAGCTTTCCCCTCACAAAGCCGTTAACTAAGACTGTTCTTGTGGAATTTTGCAAAGTGATATTTGGAAGCCCAGAGAGAGCTACGGTGAAAAAGGAAATATCTTCCGTTAAAAACTGGAAAGAAGACTTCTGAGAAACTGCTTTGTGTTTTGTTAATTCATCTCACAGAGTTACAGCGTTCCCCTGAAGAACCCTTTCACTAAGACTGTTCTTGTGGAATTTGCAAAGTGATATTTCGAAGCCCATTGTGGGCTATGGTGAAAAAGGAAATACCCTAAGATAAAAACTGAAAAGAAGCTTTCTGAGAAACTGCTTTGTTTTCTGTTAATTCAACTCACAGAGTTACAGCTTTCCCCTCAAGAGGCCTGTCGCTAAGGCTGTTTTTGTGGAATTTGCAAGGTGACATTTGGAAGCCCATAGATGCCTATGGTGAAAATGGAAATATCCTAAGATAAAAATCGAAAGGAAGCTTTGTGAGAAACTGCCTTGTGTTCTGTTAGTTCATCTCACAGAGTTACAGCTTTACCCTCAAGAAGCCGTTCACTAAGACTGTTCTTGTGAAATTTGTAAAGTGATATTGGAAGCCCTTAGAGGGCTATGATGAAAAAGGAAATATCTTCAGTTAAAAACTGGAAAGAAGCTTTCTGAGAAACTACTTTGTGGTCTCTTAATTCAACTCACAGAGTTACAGCTTTCCCTTCAAGAAGCCTTTCGCTAAGACTGTTCTTGTGGAATTTTCAAAGTTATATTTGGAGCCCTTAGAAGGCTATGGTGAAAAAGGAAATACCCTAAGATAAAAACTGAACAGAAGCTTTCTGAGAAGCTGCTTTGTGTATGTTAATTCATCTCACAGAGTTACAGCTTGTCCCTGCAGAAGCCTTTCACTAAGACTGTTCTTGTGGAATTTACAAAGTGATATTTGGAAGCCCATAGAGGGCAATGGTGAAAATGGAAATATCATAAGATAAAAAAAGAAAAGTAGCTTTCTGTGAAACTGCCTTGTGTTCTGTTAGTTCATCTCACAGAGTTATCGCTTTCCACTCAAGAAACTGTTCACTAAGACTGTTCTTGTGTAATTTGCAAAGAATTATTTGGAAGCACGTAGAGGGCTATGGTGAAAATGGAAATATCTTGCGTTAAGAACTGGAAAGAAGAATTCTGAGAAACTGCCGTGTGTTGTGTTAATACATCTCACCGTGTTACAGCTTTCCCCTCAAAAAGCCTTTCGCTAAGACTGTTCTTGTGGGATTTCCAAAGTGATATTTGGAAGCCCATAGAGGGCTTTGGTGAAAGAGGAAATATCTTCAGTTAAAAACTGAAAAAAAGGTTTCTGAGAAGCTGCTTTGTGGTCTGTTAATTCAACTCACAGAGTTACAGATTTCCCCTTAATAAGCCTTTCACTAAGGCTGTTGTTGTGGAATTAGAAAAGTGATATTTGGAAGCCCATAGAGGGCTTTGGTGAAAAAGGAAATATCTTCAGTTAAAAGCTAAAGAGAAGCTTTCTGAGAAACTGCTTTGTGTTCTGTAAATTCAACTCACAGACTTTGAGCTTTCCTATAAAGAATGCTTTCGCTAAGGATGTTGTTGTGGAAATTGCAAAGTGATATTTGGAAGCCCATAGAGGGCAATGGTGAAAATGGAAATATCCTAAGATAAAAAAAGAAAAGAAGCTTTCTGAGAAACCGCTTTTGGTTCTGTTAGTTCATCTCACAGAGTTACAGCTTTCCACTCAAGAAGCACTTCACTAAGACAATTCTTGTGAAATTTCCAAAGTGATATTTGGAAGCCCGTAGTCGGCTATGGTGAAAAAGGAATATCTCCCGTTAAAAACTGGAAAGAAGATTTCTGAGAAACTGCATTGTGTTCTGTTAATTCATCTCACAGAGTCACAGCTTTCCCCTCAAGAAGCCTTTCGCTAAGACTGTTCTTGTGGAATTTGCAAGGTGATATTTGGAGGCACATAGAGGGCTATGGTGAAAAAGGAAATATCTTCTGTTAAAAACTGGAAAGAAGCTCTCTTAGAAACTGCTTTGTGTTCTGTGAATTCATCTCACAGAGTTACAGCTTTCCCCTCTAGAAGCCTTTCGCTAAGACTGTTCTTGTGGAATTTGCAAAGTGAAATTTGGAAGCCCTTAGAGAGCTATGGTGAAAAAGGAAATATCTTCCGTTAAAAACCGAAAAGAAGATCTCTGAGAAACTGCGTTGTGTTCTGTTATTTCATTTCACAGGGTTACAGCTTTCCTCTCAAGAAGCCTTTCCCTAAGACTGTTCTTGTGGAATTTGCAAAGTGATATTTGGAAGCCCTTAGAGGGCTATGGTGAAAAACGAAATATCTTCCATTATAAACTTGAAAGAAGCTTTCCGAGAAACTGCCTTGTGTTCTGTTAGTTCATCTCACAGAGTTACAGCTTTCCCCTCAAGAAGCCTTTCGATAAGACAGATCTGGAGGAATTTGCAAGTGATATTTGGAAGGCCATAGACGGTTATGGTGAAAAAGGAAATATCTTCCGTTAAAAACTGGAAAGAAGCTTTCTGAGACACTGCTTTGTGTTCTGTTAATTCATCTCACAGAGTTATAGCTTTCCCCTCAAAAAGCCTTTCGCTAAGGCTGTTGTTGTGGAACTTGCAAAGTGATATTTTTAATCACATAGAGGGCTATGGTGTAAATGGAAATATCCTAAGATAAAAACCGAAAAGAACCTTTCTGAGAAACTGCTTTCTGTTCTGTTAGTTCATCTCACAGAGTTACAGCTTTCCGCTCAAGGAGCCGTTCAATAAGACTGTTCTTGTGGAATTTGTCAAGTGATGTTTGGAAGCCATTAGAGGTCTAGGGTGAAAAAGGAAATATCCTAAGATAAAAACTGAAAAGAATCTTTCTGAGGAACTGCTGTGTTTTCTCTTAATTCAACTCACAGAGTTACAGCTTTACCCTCAAGAAGCCTTTTGCTGAGGCTGCTGTTGTGGTATTTGCAAAGTGATATTTGGAAGCCCTTAGAGGGCAATGGTGAAAAAGGAAATATCTTCAGTTAAAAACTGAAAAGAAGCATTCTGAGATACTGCTTTGTGATCTGTTAATTCTTCTCAAAGAATCACAGCTTTCCCCTAAAGAAACCTTCCGCTAAGACTGTTCTTGTGGAATTTGCAAAGTGATATTTCGAAGCCCATAGATGGCTATGGTGAAAAAGGAAATATCCTAAGATTAAAACCGAGAAGAAGCTTTCTGAGAAACTGCTTTGTGTTCTGTTAGTTAATCTCACAGTGTTAGAGCTTTCCCCTCAAGGAACCATTCAGTAAGACTGTTCTTGTGCAATTTTCAAAGTGACATTTGGAAGCCCATTGAGGGCTACAGTGAAAAAGGAAATATCTTCCGTTAAAAACTGAAAAGAAGCACTCTGAGAAACTGCCGTGTGTTCTGTTAATATATCTCACCGAGTTACAGCTTTCTCCACAAGAAGCCTTTCACTAAGACTGTTCCTGTGGGATTTGCGAAGTGATATTTGGAAGCCCATAGAGGGCTATGGTGAAAAAGGAAATATCCTAAGATAAAAACTGGAAAGAAGATTTCTGAGAAACTGCTTTATGTTCTGTTTATTCACAGCACAGAATTACAGCTTTTCTCTCCAGAAGCCTTTCGCTAAGACTGTTCTTGTGGAATTTGCAAAGTGATCTTGGAAGCCCATAGAGGGCTATTTTGAAAAAGGAAATAGCTTTAGTTAAAAACTGGAAAGAAACTTTCTGAGAAACTGCTTTTGTTCTGTTTATTCATCTCACAGATTTACAGCTTTCCCCTCACAAAGCCGTTAACTAAGACTGTTCTTGTGGAATTTTGCAAAGTGATATTTGGAAGCCCAGAGAGAGCTACGGTGAAAAAGCAAATATCTTCCGTTAAAAACTGGAAAGAAGACTTCTGAGAAACTGCTTTGTGTTTTGTTAATTCATCTCACAGAGTTACAGCGTTCCCCTGAAGAACCCTTTCACTAAGACTGTTCTTGTGGAATTTGCAAAGTGATATTTCGAAGCCCATTGTGGGCTATGGAGAAAAAGGAAATACCCTAAGATAAAAACTGAAAAGAAGCTTTCTGAGAAACTGCTTTGTTTTCTGTTAATTCAACTCACAGAGTTACAGCTTTCCCCTCAAGAGGCCTGTCGCTAAGGCTGTTTTTGTGGAATTTGCAAGGTGATATTTGGAAGCCCATAGATGCCTATGGTGAAAATGGAAATATCCTAAGATAAAAATCGAAAGGAAGCTTTCTGAGAAACTGCCTTGTGTTCTGTTAGTTCATCTCACAGAGTTACAGCTTTCCCCTCAAGAAGCCTTTCGATAAGACAGATCTGGAGGAATTTGCAAGTGATATTTGGAAGGCCATAGACGGTTATGGTGAAAATGGAAATATCTTCCGTTAAAAACTGGAAAGAAGCTTTCTGAGACACTGCTTTGTGTTCTGTTAATTCATCTCACAGAGTTATAGCTTTCCCCTCAAAAAGCCTTTCGCTAAGGCTGTTGTTGTGGAACTTGCAAAGTGATATTTTTAATCACATAGAGGGCTATGGTGTAAATGGAAATATCCTAAGATAAAAACCGAAAAGAACCTTTCTGAGAAACTGCTTTCTGTTCTGTTAGTTCATCTCACAGAGTTACAGCTTTCCGCTCAAGGAGCCGTTCAATAAGACTGTTCTTGTGGAATTTGTCAAGTGATGTTTGGAAGCCATTAGAGGTCTAGGGTGAAAAAGGAAATATCCTAAGATAAAAACTGAAAAGAATCTTTCTGAGGAACTGCTGTGTTTTCTCTTAATTCAACTCACAGAGTTACAGCTTTACCCTCAAGAAGCCTTTTGCTGAGGCTGCTGTTGTGGTATTTGCAAAGTGATATTTGGAAGCCCTTAGAGGGCAATGGTGAAAAAGGAAATATCTTCAGTTAAAAACTGAAAAGAAGCATTCTGAGATACTGCTTTGTGTTCTGTTAATTCTTCTCAAAGAATCACAGCTTTCCCCTAAAGAAACCTTCCGCTAAGACTGTTCTTGTGGAATTTGCAAAGTGATATTTCGAAGCCCATAGATGGCTATGGTGAAAAAGGAAATATCCTAAGATTAAAACCGAGAAGAAGCTTTCTGAGAAACTGCTTTGTTTTCTGTTAGTTAATCTCACAGTGTTAGAGCTTTCCCCTCAAGGAACCATTCAGTAAGACTGTTCTTATGCAATTTTCAAAGTGACATTTGGAAGCCCATAGAGGGCTACAGTGAAAAAGGAAATATCTTCCGTTAAAAACTGAAAAGAAACACTCTGAGAAACTGCCGTGTGTTCTGTTAATATATCTCACCGAGTAACAGCTTTCTCCACAAGAAGCCTTTCACTAAGACTGTTCCTGTGGGATTTGCGAAGTGATATTTGGAAGCCCATAGAGGGCTATGGTGAAAAAGGAAATATCCTAAGATAAAAACTGGAAAGAAGATTTCTGAGAAACTGCTTTATGTTCTGTTTATTCACAGCACAGAATTACAGCTTTTCTCTCCAGAAGCCTTTCGCTAAGACTGTTCTTGTGGAATTTGCAAAGTGATCTTGGAAGCCCATAGAGGGCTATGGTGAAAAAGGAAATAGCTTTAGTTAAAAACTGGAAAGAAACTTTCTGAGAAACTGCTTTTGTTCTGTTTATTCACAGCACAGAATTACAGCTTTTCTCTCCAGAAGCCTTTCGCTAAGACTGTTCTTGTGGAATTTGCAAAGTGATCTTGGAAGCCCATAGAGTGCTATGGTGAAAAAGGAAATAGCTTTAGTTAAAAACTGGAAAGAAACTTTCTGAGAAACTGCTTTTGTTCTGTTTATTCATCTCACAGATTTACAGCTTTCCCCTCACAAAGCCGTTAACTAAGACTGTTCTTGTGGAATTTTGCAAAGTGATATTTGGAAGCCCAGAGAGAGCTACGGTGAAAAAGGAAATATCTTCCGTTAAAAACTGGAAAGAAGACTTCTGAGTAACTGCTTTGTGTTTTGTTAATTCATCTCACAGAGTTACAGCGTTCCCCTGAAGAACCCTTTCACTAAGACTGTTCTTGTGGAATTTGCAAAGTGATATTTCGAAGCCCATTGTGGGCTATGGTGAAAAAGGAAATACCCTAAGATAAAAACTGAAAAGAAGCTTTCTGAGAAACTGCTTTGTTTTCTGTTAATTCAACTCACAGAGTTACAGCTTTCCCCTCAAGAGGCCTGTCGCTAAGGCTGTTTTTGTGGAATTTGCAACGTGACATTTGGAAGCCCATAGATGCCTATGGTGAAAATGGAAATATCCTAAGATAAAAATCGAAAGGAAGCTTTCTGAGAAACTGCCTTGTGTTCTGTTAGTTCATCTCACAGAGTTACAGCTTTAACCTCAAGAAGCCGTTCACTAAGACTGTTCTTGTGAAATTTGTAAAGTGATATTGGAAGCCCTTAGAGGGCTATGATGAAAAAGGAAATATCTTCAGTTAAAAACTGGAAAGAAGCTTTCTGAGAAACTACTTTGTGGTCTCTTAATTCAACTCACAGAGTTACAGCTTTCCCTTCAAGAAGCCTTTCGCTAAGACTGTTCTTGTGGAATTTTCAAAGTTATATTTGGAGCCCTTAGAAGGCTATGGTGAAAAAGGAAATACCCTAAGATAAAAACTGAACAGAAGCTTTCTGAGAAGCTGCTTTGTGTATGTTAATTCATCTCACAGAGTTACAGCTTGTCCCTGCAGAAGCCTTTCACTAAGACTGTTCTTGTGGAATTTACAAAGTGATATTTGGAAGCCCATAGAGGGCAATGGTGAAAATGGAAATATCATAAGATAAAAAAAGAAAAGTAGCTTTCTGTGAAACTGCCTTGTGTTCTGTTAGTTCATCTCACAGAGTTATCGCTTTCCACTCAAGAAACTGTTCACTAAGACTGTTCTTGTGTAATTTGCAAAGAATTATTTGGAAGCACGTAGAGGGCTATGGTGAAAATGGAAATATCTTGCGTTAAGAACTGGAAAGAAGAATTCTGAGAAACTGCCGTGTGTTGTGTTAATACATCTCACCGTGTTACAGCTTTCCCCTCAAAAAGCCTTTCGCTAAGACTGTTCTTGTGGGATTTCCAAAGTGATATTTGGAAGCCCATAGAGGGCTTTGGTGAAAGAGGAAATATCTTCAGTTAAAAACTGAAAAAAAGGTTTCTGAGAAGCTGCTTTGTGGTCTGTTAATTCAACTCACAGAGTTACAGATTTCCCCTTAATAAGCCTTTCACTAAGGCTGTTGTTGTGGAATTAGAAAAGTGATATTTGGAAGCCCATAGAGGGCTTTGGTGAAAAAGGAAATATCTTCAGTTAAAAGCTAAAGAGAAGCTTTCTGAGAAACTGCTTTGTGTTCTGTAAATTCAACTCACAGAGTTTGAGCTTTCCTATAAAGAATGCTTTCGCTAAGGATGTTGTTGTGGAAATTGCAAAGTGATATTTGGAAGCCCATAGAGGGCAATGGTGAAAATGGAAATATCCTAAGATAAAAAAAGAAAAGAAGCTTTCTGAGAAACCGCTTTTGGTTCTGTTAGTTCATCTCACAGAGTTACAGCTTTCCACTCAAAAGCAGTTCACTAAGACAATTCTTGTGAAATTTCCAAAGTGATATTTGGAAGCCCGTAGTCGGCTATGGTGAAAAAGGAATATCTTCCGTTAAAAACTGGAAGGAAGATTTCTGAGAAACTGCATTGTGTTCTGTTAATTCATCTCACAGAGTCACAGCTTTCCCCTCAAGAAGCCTTTCGCTAAGACTGTTCTTGTGGAATTTGCAAGGTGATATTTGGAGGCACATAGAGGGCTATGGTGAAAAAGGAAATATCTTCCGTTAAAAACTGGAAAGAAGCTCTCTTAGAAACTGCTTCGTGTTCTGTGAATTCATCTCACAGAGTTACAACTTTCCCCTCTAGAAGCCTTTCGCTAAGACTGTTCTTGTGGAATTTGCAAAGTGAAATTTGGAAGCCCTTAGAGAGCTATGGTGAAAAAGGAAATATCTTCCGTTAAAAACCGAAAAGAAGATCTCTGAGAAACTGCGTTGTGTTCTGTTATTTCATTTCACAGGGTTACAGCTTTCCTCTCAAGAAGCCTTTCCCTAAGACTGTTCTTGTGGAATTTGCAAAGTGATATTTGGAAGCCCTTAGAGGGCTATGGTGAAAAACGAAATATCTTCCATTATAAACTGGAAAGAACCTTTCTGAGAAACTGCCTTGTGTTCTGTTAGTTCATCTCACAGAGTTACAGCTTTCCCCTCAAGAAGCCTTTCGATAAGACAGATCTGGAGGAATTTGCAAGTGATATTTGGAAGGCCATAGACGGTTATGGTGAAAAAGGAAATATCTTCCGTTAAAAACTGGAAAGAAGCTTTCTGAGACACTGCTTTGTGTTCTGTTAATTCATCTCACAGAGTTATAGCTTTCCCCTCAAAAAGCCTTTCGCTAAGGCTGTTGTTGTGGAACTTGCAAAGTGATATTTTTAATCACATAGAGGGCTATGGTGTAAATGGAAATATCCTAAGATAAAAACCGAAAAGAACCTTTCTGAGAAACTGCTTTCTGTTCTGTTAGTTCATCTCACAGAGTTACAGCTTTCCGCTCAAGGAGCCGTTCAATAAGACTGTTCTTGTGGAATTTGCCAAGTGATGTTTGGAAGCCATTAGAGGTCTAGGGTGAAAAAGGAAATATCCTAAGATAAAAACTGAAAAGAATCTTTCTGAGGAACTGCTGTGTTTTCTCTTAATTCAACTCACAGAGTTACAGCTTTACCCTCAAGAAGCCTTTTGCTGAGGCTGCTGTTGTGGTATTTGCAAAGTGATATTTGGAAGCCCTTAGAGGGCAATGGTGAAAAAGGAAATATCTTCAGTTAAAAACTGAAAAGAAGCATTCTGAGATACTGCTTTGTGTTCTGTTAATTCTTCTCAAAGAATCACAGCTTTCCCCTGAAGAAACCTTCCGCTAAGATTGTTCTTGTGGAATTTGCAAAGTGATATTTCGAAGCCCATAGATGGCTATGGTGAAAAAGGAAATATCCTAAGATTAAAAACGAGAAGAAGCTTTCTGAGAAACTGCTTTGTGTTCTGTTAGTTAATCTCACAGTGTTAGAGCTTTCCCCTCAAGGAACCATTCAGTAAGACTGTTCTTGTGCAATTTTCAAAGTGACATTTGGAAGCCCATAGAGGGCTACAGTGAAAAAGGAAATATCTTCCGTTAAAAACTGAAAAGAAGCACTCTGAGAAACTGCCGTGTGTTCTGTTAATATATCTCACCGAGTTACAGCTTTCTCCACAAGAAGCCTTTCGCTAAGACTGTTCCTGTGGGATTTGCATAGTGATATTTGGAAGCCCATAGAGGGCTATGTTGAAAAAGGAAATATCCTAAGATAAAAACTGGAAAGAAGATTTCTGAGAAACTGCTTTATGTTCTGTTTATTCACAGCACAGAATTACAGCTTTTCTCTCCAGAAGTCTTTCGCTAAGACTGTTCTTGTGGAATTTGCAAAGTGATCTTGGAAGCCCATAGAGGGCTATGGTGAAAAAGGAAATAGCTTTAGTTAAAAACTGGAAAGAAACTTTCTGAGAAACTGCTTTTGTTCTGTTTATTCATCTCACAGATTTCCAGCTTTCCCCTCATAAAGCCGTTAACTAAGACTGTTCTTGTGGAATTTGCAAAGTGATATTTGGGAGCCCAGAGAGAGCTACGGTGAAAAAGGAAATATCTTCCGTTAAAAACTGGAAAGAAGACTTCTGAGAAACTGCTTTGTGTTTTGTTAATTCATCTCACAGAGTTACAGCGTTCCCCTGAAGAACCCTTTCACTAAGACTGTTCTTGTGGAATTTGCAAAGTGATATTTCGAAGCCCATTGTGGGCTATGGTGAAAAAGGAAATACCCTAAGATAAAAACTGAAAAGAAGCTTTCTGAGAAACTGCTTTGTTTTCTGTTAATTCAACTCACAGAGTTACAGCTTTCCCCTCAAGAGGCCTGTCGCTAAGGCTGTTTTTGTGGAATTTGCAAGGTGATAGTTGGAAGCCCATAGATGCCTATGGTGAAAATGGAAATATCCTAATTTAAAAATCGAAAAGAAGCTTTCTGAGAAACTGCCTTGTGTTCTGTTAGTTCATCTCACAGAGTTACAGCTTTACCCTCAAGAAGCCGTTCACTAAGACTGTTCTTGTGAAATTTGTAAAGTGATATTGGAAGCCCTTAGAGGGCTATGATGAAAAAGGAAATATCTTCAGTTAAAAACTGGAAAGAAGCTTTCTGAGAAACTACTTTGTGGTCTCTTAATTCAACTCACAGAGTTACAGCTTTCCCTTCAAGAAGCCTTTCGCTAAGACTGTTCTTGTGGAATTTTCAAAGTTATATTTGGAGCCCTTAGAAGGCTATGGTGAAAAAGGAAATACCCTAAGATAAAAACTGAACAGAAGCTTTCTGAGAAGCTGCTTTGTGTATGTTAATTCATCTCACAGAGTTACAGCTTGTCCCTGCAGAAGCCTTTCACTAAGACTGTTCTTGTGGAATTTACAAAGTGATATTTGGAAGCCCATAGAGGGCAATGGTGAAAATGGAAATATCATAAGATAAAAAAAGAAAAGTAGCTTTCTGTGAAACTGCCTTGTGTTCTGTTAGTTCATCTCACAGAGTTATCGCTTTCCACTCAAGAAACTGTTCACTAAGACTGTTCTTGTGTAATTTGCAAAGAATTATTTGGAAGCACGTAGAGGGCTATGGTGAAAATGGAAATATCTTGCGTTAAGAACTGGAAAGAAGAATTCTGAGAAACTGCCGTGTGTTGTGTTAATACATCCCACCGTGTTACAGCTTTCCCCTCAAAAAGCCTTTCGCTAAGACTGTTCTTGTGGGATTTCCAAAGTGATATTTGGAAGCCCATAGAGGGCTTTGGTGAAAGAGGAAATATCTTCAGTTAAAAACTGAAAAAAAGGTTTCTGAGAAGCTGCTTTGTGGTCTGTTAATTCAACTCACAGAGTTACAGATTTCTCCTTAATAAGCCTTTCACTAAGGCTGTTGTTGTGGAATTAGAAAAGTGATATTTGGAAGCCCATAGAGGGCTATGGTGAAAAACGAAATATCTTCCATTATAAACTGGAAAGAACCTTTCTGAGAAACTGCCTTGTGTTCTGTTAGTTCATCTCACAGAGTTACAGCTTTCCCCTCAAGAAGCCTTTCGATAAGACAGATCTGGAGGAATTTGCAAGTGATATTTGGAAGGCCATAGACGGTTATGGTGAAAAAGGAAATATCTTCCGTTAAAAACTGGAAAGAAGCTTTCTGAGACACTGCTTTGTGTTCTGTTAATTCATCTCACAGAGTTATAGCTTTCCCCTCAAAAAGCCTTTCGCTAAGGCTGTTGTTGTGGAACTTGCAAAGTGATATTTTTAATCACATAGAGGGCTATGGTGTAAATGGAAATATCCTAAGATAAAAACCGAAAAGAACCTTTCTGAGAAACTGCTTTCTGTTCTGTTAGTTCATCTCACAGAGTTACAGCTTTCCGCTCAAGGAGCCGTTCAATAAGACTGCTCTTGTGGAATTTGTCAAGTGATGTTTGGAAGCCATTAGAGGTCTAGGGTGAAAAAGGAAATATCCTAAGATAAAAACTGAAAAGAATCTTTCTGAGGAACTGCTGTGTTTTCTCTTAATTCAACTCACAGAGTTACAGCTTTACCCTCAAGAAGCCTTTTGCTGAGGCTGCTGTTGTGGTATTTGCAAAGTGATATTTGGAAGCCCTTAGAGGGCAATGGTGAAAAAGGAAATATCTTCAGTTAAAAACTGAAAAGAAGCATTCTGAGATACTGCTTTGTGTTCTGTTAATTCTTCTCAAAGAATCACAGCTTTCCCCTAAAGAAACCTTCCGCTAAGACTGTTCTTGTGGAATTTGCAAAGTGATATTTCGAAGCCCATAGATGGCTATGGTGAAAAAGGAAATATCCTAAGATTAAAACCGAGAAGAAGCTTTCTGAGAAACTGCTTTGTGTTCTGTTAGTTAATCTCACAGTGTTAGAGCTTTCCCCTCAAGGAACCATTCAGTAAGACTGTTCTTGTGCAATTTTCAAAGTGACATTTGGAAGCCCATTGAGGGCTACAGTGAAAAAGGAAATATCTTCCGTTAAAAACTGAAAAGAAGCACTCTGAGAAACTGCCGTGTGTTCTGTTAATATATCTCACCGAGTTACAGCTTTCTCCACAAGAAGCCTTTCACTAAGACTGTTCCTGTGGGATTTGCGAAGTGATATTTGGAAGCCCATAGAGGGCTATGGTGAAAAAGGAAATATCCTAAGATAAAAACTGGAAAGAAGATTTCTGAGAAACTGCTTTATGTTCTGTTTATTCACAGCACAGAATTACAGCTTTTCTCTCCAGAAGCCTTTCGCTAAGACTGTTCTTGTGGAATTTGCAAAGTGATCTTGGAAGCCCATAGAGGGCTATTTTGAAAAAGGAAATAGCTTTAGTTAAAAACTGGAAAGAAACTTTCTGAGAAACTGCTTTTGTTCTGTTTATTCATCTCACAGATTTACAGCTTTCCCCTCACAAAGCCGTTAACTAAGACTGTTCTTGTGGAATTTTGCAAAGTGATATTTGGAAGCCCAGAGAGAGCTACGGTGAAAAAGGAAATATCTTCCGTTAAAAACTGGAAAGAAGACTTCTGAGAAACTGCTTTGTGTTTTGTTAATTCATCTCACAGAGTTACAGCGTTCCCCTGAAGAACCCTTTCACTAAGACTGTTCTTGTGGAATTTGCAAAGTGATATTTCGAAGCCCATTGTGGGCTATGGTGAAAAAGGAAATACCCTAAGATAAAAACTGAAAAGAAGCTTTCTGAGAAACTGCTTTGTTTTCTGTTAATTCAACTCACAGAGTTACAGCTTTCCCCTCAAGAGGCCTGTCGCTAAGGCTGTTTTTGTGGAATTTGCAAGGTGACATTTGGAAGCCCATAGATGCCTATGGTGAAAATGGAAATATCCTAAGATAAAAATCGAAAGGAAGCTTTGTGAGAAACTGCCTTGTGTTCTGTTAGTTCATCTCACAGAGTTACAGCTTTACCCTCAAGAAGCCGTTCACTAAGACTGTTCTTGTGAAATTTGTAAAGTGATATTGGAAGCCCTTAGAGGGCTATGATGAAAAAGGAAATATCTTCAGTTAAAAACTGGAAAGAAGCTTTCTGAGAAACTACTTTGTGGTCTCTTAATTCAACTCACAGAGTTACAGCTTTCCCTTCAAGAAGCCTTTCGCTAAGACTGTTCTTGTGGAATTTTCAAAGTTATATTTGGAGCCCTTAGAAGGCTATGGTGAAAAAGGAAATACCCTAAGATAAAAACTGAACAGAAGCTTTCTGAGAAGCTGCTTTGTGTATGTTAATTCATCTCACAGAGTTACAGCTTGTCCCTGCAGAAGCCTTTCACTAAGACTGTTCTTGTGGAATTTACAAAGTGATATTTGGAAGCCCATAGAGGGCAATGGTGAAAATGGAAATATCATAAGATAAAAAAAGAAAAGTAGCTTTCTGTGAAACTGCCTTGTGTTCTGTTAGTTCATCTCACAGAGTTATCGCTTTCCACTCAAGAAACTGTTCACTAAGACTGTTCTTGTGTAATTTGCAAAGAATTATTTGGAAGCACGTAGAGGGCTATGGTGAAAATGGAAATATCTTGCGTTAAGAACTGGAAAGAAGAATTCTGAGAAACTGCCGTGTGTTGTGTTAATACATCTCACCGTGTTACAGCTTTCCCCTCAAAAAGCCTTTCGCTAAGACTGTTCTTGTGGGATTTCCAAAGTGATATTTGGAAGCCCATAGAGGGCTTTGGTGAAAGAGGAAATATCTTCAGTTAAAAACTGAAAAAAAGGTTTCTGAGAAGCTGCTTTGTGGTCTGTTAATTCAACTCACAGAGTTACAGATTTCCCCTTAATAAGCCTTTCACTAAGGCTGTTGTTGTGGAATTAGAAAAGTGATATTTGGAAGCCCATAGAGGGCTTTGGTGAAAAAGGAAATATCTTCAGTTAAAAGCTAAAGAGAAGCTTTCTGAGAAACTGCTTTGTGTTCTGTAAATTCAACTCACAGAGTTTGAGCTTTCCTATAAAGAATGCTTTCGCTAAGGATGTTGTTGTGGAAATTGCAAAGTGATATTTGGAAGCCCATAGAGGGCAATGGTGAAAATGGAAATATCCTAAGATAAAAAAAGAAAAGAAGCTTTCTGAGAAACCGCTTTTGGTTCTGTTAGTTCATCTCACAGAGTTACAGCTTTCCACTCAAAAGCAGTTCACTAAGACAATTCTTGTGAAATTTCCAAAGTGATATTTGGAAGCCCGTAGTCGGCTATGGTGAAAAAGGAATATCTTCCGTTAAAAACTGGAAGGAAGATTTCTGAGAAACTGCATTGTGTTCTGTTAATTCATCTCACAGAGTCACAGCTTTCCCCTCAAGAAGCCTTTCGCTAAGACTGTTCTTGTGGAATTTGCAAGGTGATATTTGGAGGCACATAGAGGGCTATGGTGAAAAAGGAAATATCTTCCGTTAAAAACTGGAAAGAAGCTCTCTTAGAAACTGCTTCGTGTTCTGTGAATTCATCTCACAGAGTTACAACTTTCCCCTCTAGAAGCCTTTCGCTAAGACTGTTCTTGTGGAATTTGCAAAGTGAAATTTGGAAGCCCTTAGAGAGCTATGGTGAAAAAGGAAATATCTTCCGTTAAAAACCGAAAAGAAGATCTCTGAGAAACTGCGTTGTGTTCTGTTATTTCATTTCACAGGGTTACAGCTTTCCTCTCAGGAAGCCTTTCTCTAAGACTGTTCTTGTGGAATTTGCAAAGTGATATTTGGAAGCCCTTAGAGGGCTATGGTGAAAAACGAAATATCTTCCATTATAAACTGGAAAGAACCTTTCTGAGAAACTGCCTTGTGTTCTGTTAGTTCATCTCACAGAGTTACAGCTTTCCCCTCAAGAAGCCTTTCGATAAGACAGATCTGGAGGAATTTGCAATGTGATATTTTTAATCACATAGAGGGCTATGGTGTAAATGGAAATATCCTAAGATAAAAACCGAAAAGAACCTTTCTGAGAAACTGCTTTCTGTTCTGTTAGTTCATCTCACAGAGTTACAGCTTTCCGCTCAAGGAGCCGTTCAATAAGACTGTTCTTGTGGAATTTGCCAAGTGATGTTTGGAAGCCATTAGAGGTCTAGGGTGAAAAAGGAAATATCCTAAGATAAAAACTGAAAAGGATCTTTCTGAGGAACTGCTGTGTTTTCTCTTAATTCAACTCACAGAGTTACAGCTTTACCCTCAAGAAGCCTTTTGCTGAGGCTGCTGTTGTGGTATTTGCAAAGTGATATTTGGAAGCCCTTAGAGGGCAATGGTGAAAAAGGAAATATCTTCAGTTAAAAACTGAAAAGAAGCATTCTGAGATACTGCTTTGTGTTCTGTTAATTCTTCTCAAAGAATCACAGCTTTCCCCTGAAGAAACCTTCCGCTAAGACTGTTCTTGTGGAATTTGCAAAGTGATATTTCGAAGCCCATAGATGGCTATGGTGAAAAAGGAAATATCCTAAGATTAAAACCGAGAAGAAGCTTTCTGAGAAACTGCTTTGTGTTCTGTTAGTTAATCTCACAGTGTTAGAGCTTTCCCCTCAAGGAACCATTCAGTAAGACTGTTCTTGTGCAATTTTCAAAGTGACATTTGGAAGCCCATAGAGGGCTACAGAGAAAAAGGAAATATCTTCCGTTAAAAACTGAAAAGAAGCACTCTGAGAAACTGCCGTGTGTTCTGTTAATATATCTCACCGAGTTACAGCTTTCTCCACAAGAAGCCTTTCGCTAAGACTGTTCCTGTGGGATTTGCATAGTGATATTTGGAAGCCCATAGAGGGCTATGTTGAAAAAGGAAATATCCTAAGATAAAAACTGGAAAGAAGATTTCTGAGAAACTGCTTTATGTTCTGTTTATTCACAGCACAGAATTACAGCTTTTCTCTCCAGAAGTCTTTCGCTAAGACTGTTCTTGTGGAATTTGCAAAGTGATCTTGGAAGCCCATAGAGGGCTATGGTGAAAAAGGAAATAGCTTTAGTTAAAAACTGGAAAGAAACTTTCTGAGAAACTGCTTTTGTTCTGTTTATTCATCTCACAGATTTACAGCTTTCCCCTCATAAAGCCGTTAACTAAGACTGTTCTTGTGGAATTTGCAAAGTGATATTTGGGAGCCCAGAGAGAGCTACGGTGAAAAAGGAAATATCTTCCGTTAAAAACTGGAAAGAAGACTTCTGAGAAACTGCTTTGTGTTTTGTTAATTCATCTCACAGAGTTACAGCGTTCCCCTGAAGAACCCTTTCACTAAGACTGTTCTTGTGGAATTTGCAAAGTGATATTTCGAAGTCCATTGTGGGCTATGGTGAAAAAGGAAATACCCTAAGATAAAAACTGAAAAGAAGCTTTCTGAGAAACTGCTTTGTTTTCTGTTAATTCAACTCACAGAGTTACAGCTTTCCCCTCAAGAGGCCTGTCGCTAAGGCTGTTTTTGTGGAATTTGCAAGGTGATAGTTGGAAGCCCATAGATGCCTATGGTGAAAATGGAAATATCCTAATTTAAAAATCGAAAAGAAGCTTTCTGAGAAACTGCCTTGTGTTCTGTTAGTTCATCTCACAGAGTTACAGCTTTACCCTCAAGAAGCCGTTCACTAAGACTGTTCTTGTGAAATTTGCAAGGTGATATTGGAATCCCTTAGAGGGCTATGATGAAAAAGGAAATATGTTCAGTTAAAAACTGGAACGAAGCTTTCTGAGAAACTACTTTGTGGTCTCTTAATTCAACTCACAGAGTTACAGCTTTCCCTTCAAGAAGCCTTTCGCTAAGACTGTTCTTGTGGAATTTTCAAAGTTATATTTGGAGCCCTTAGAAGGCTATGGTGAAAAAGGAAATACCCTAAGATAAAAACTGAACAGAAGCTTTCTGAGAAGCTGCTTTGTGTATGTTAATTCATCTCACAGAGTTACAGCTTGTCCCTGCAGAAGCCTTTCACTAAGACTGTTCTTGTGGAATTTACAAAGTGATATTTGGAAGCCCATAGAGGGCAATGGTGAAAATGGAAATATCATAAGATAAAAAAAGAAAAGTAGCTTTCTGTGAAACTGCCTTGTGTTCTGTTAGTTCATCTCACAGAGTTATCGCTTTCCACTCAAGAAACTGTTCACTAAGACTGTTCTTGTGTAATTTGCAAAGAATTATTTGGAAGCACGTAGAGGGCTATGGTGAAAATGGAAATATCTTGCGTTAAGAACTGGAAAGAAGAATTCTGAGAAACTGCCGTGTGTTGTGTTAATACATCTCACCGTGTTACAGCTTTCCCCTCAAAAAGCCTTTCGCTAAGACTGTTCTTGTGGGATTTCCAAAGTGATATTTGGAAGCCCATAGAGGGCTTTGGTGAAAGAGGAAATATCTTCAGTTAAAAACTGAAAAAAAGGTTTCTGAGAAGCTGCTTTGTGGTCTGTTAATTCAACTCACAGAGTTACAGATTTCCCCTTAATAAGCCTTTCACTAAGGCTGTTGTTGTGGAATTAGAAAAGTGATATTTGGAAGCCCATAGAGGGCTTTGGTGAAAAAGGAAATATCTTCAGTTAAAAGCTAAAGAGAAGCTTTCTGAGAAACTGCTTTGTGTTCTGTAAATTCAACTCACAGAGTTTGAGCTTTCCTATAAAGAATGCTTTCGCTAAGGATGTTGTTGTGGAAATTGCAAAGTGATATTTGGAAGCCCATAGAGGGCAAAGGTGAAAATGGAAATATCCTAAGATAAAAAAAGAAAAGAAGCTTTCTGAGAAACCGCTTTTGGTTCTGTTAGTTCATCTCACAGAGTTACAGCTTTCCACTCAAGAAGCAGTTCACTAAGACAATTCTTGTGAAATTTCCAAAGTGATATTTGGAAGCCCGTAGTCGGCTATGGTGAAAAAGGAATATCTTCCGTTAAAAACTGGAAAGAAGATTTCTGAGAAACTGCATTGTGTTCTGTTAATTCATCTCACAGAGTCACAGCTTTCCCCTCAAGAAGCCTTTCGCTAAGACTGTTCTTGTGGAATTTGCAAGGTGATATTTGGAGGCACATAGAGGGCTATGGTGAAAAAGGAAATATCTTCCGTTAAAAACTGGAAAGAAGCTCTCTTAGAAACTGCTTTGTGTTCTGTGAATTCATCTCACAGAGTTACAGCTTTCCCCTCTAGAAGCCTTTCGCTAAGACTGTTCTTGTGGAATTTGCAAAGTGAAATTTGGAAGCCCTTAGAGAGCTATGGTGAAAAAGGAAATATCTTCCGTTAAAAACCGAAAAGAAGATCTCTGAGAAACTGCGTTGTGTTCTGTTATTTCATTTCACAGGGTTACAGCTTTCCTCTCAAGAAGCCTTTCCCTAAGACTGTTCTTGTGGAATTTGCAAAGTGATATTTGGAAGCCCTTAGAGGGCTATGGTGAAAAACGAAATATCTTCCATTATAAACTGGAAAGAACCTTTCTGAGAAACTGCCTTGTGTTCTGTTAGTTCATCTCACAGAGTTACAGCTTTCCCCTCAAGAAGCCTTTCGATAAGACAGATCTGGAGGAATTTGCAAAGTGATATTTTTAATCACATAGAGGGCTATGGTGTAAATGGAAATATCCTAAGATAAAAACCGAAAAGAACCTTTCTGAGAAACTGCTTTCTGTTCTGTTAGTTCATCTCACAGAGTTACAGCTTTCCGCTCAAGGAGCCGTTCAATAAGACTGTTCTTGTGGAATTTGCCAAGTGATGTTTGGAAGCCATTAGAGGTCTAGGGTGAAAAAGGAAATATCCTAAGATAAAAACTGAAAAGAATCTTTCTGAGGAACTGCTGTGTTTTCTCTTAATTCAAATCACAGAGTTACAGCTTTACCCTCAAGAAGCCTTTTGCTGAGGCTGCTGTTGTGGTATTTGCAAAGTGATATTTGGAAGCCCTTAGAGGGCAATGGTGAAAAAGGAAATATCTTCAGTTAAAAACTGAAAAGAAGCATTCTGAGATACTGCTTTGTGTTCTGTTAATTCTTCTCAAAGAATCACAGCTTTCCCCTGAAGAAACCTTCCGCTAAGACTGTTCTTGTGGAATTTGCAAAGTGATATTTCGAAGCCCATAGATGGCTATGGTGAAAAAGGAAATATCCTAAGATTAAAACCGAGAAGAAGCTTTCTGAGAAACTGCTTTGTGTTCTGTTAGTTAATCTCGCAGTGTTAGAGCTTTCCCCTCAAGGAACCATTCAGTAAGACTGTTCTTGTGCAATTTTCAAAGTGACATTTGGAAGCCCATAGAGGGCTACAGTGAAAAAGGAAATATCTTCCGTTAAAAACTGAAAAGAAGCACTCTGAGAAACTGCCGTGTGTTCTGTTAATATATCTCACCGAGTTACAGCTTTCTCCACAAGAAGCCTTTCGCTAAGACTGCTCCTGTGGGATTTGCATAGTGATATTTGGAAGCCCATAGAGGGCTATGTTGAAAAAGGAAATATCCTAAGATAAAAACTGGAAACAAGATTTCTGAGAAACTGCTTTATGTTCTGTTTATTCACAGCACAGAATTACAGCTTTTCTCTCCAGAAGTCTTTCGCTAAGACTGTTCTTGTGGAATTTGCAAAGTGATCTTGGAAGCCCATAGAGGGCTATGGTGAAAAAGGAAATAGCTTTAGTTAAAAACTGGAAAGAAACTTTCTGAGAAACTGCTTTTGTTCTGTTTATTCATCTCACAGATTTACAGCTTTCCCCTCATAAAGCCGTTAACTAAGACTGTTCTTGTGGAATTTGCAAAGTGATATTTGGAAGCCCAGAGAGAGCTACGGTGAAAAAGGAAATATCTTCCGTTAAAAACTGGAAAGAAGACTTCTGAGAAACTGCTTTGTGTTTTGTTAATTCATCTCACAGAGTTACAGCGTTCCCCTGAAGAACCCTTTCACTAAGACTGTTCTTGTGGAATTTGCAAAGTGATATTTCGAAGCCCATTGTGGGCTATGGTGAAAAAGGAAATACCCTAAGATAAAAACTGAAAAGAAGCTTTCTGAGAAACTGCTTTGTTTTCTGTTAATTCAACTCACAGAGTTACAGCTTTCCCCTCAAGAGGCCTGTCGCTAAGGCTGTTTTTGTGGAATTTGCAAGGTGATAGTTGGAAGCCCATAGATGCCTATGGTGAAAATGGAAATATCCTAATTTAAAAATCGAAAAGAAGCTTTCTGAGAAACTGCCTTGTGTTCTGTTAGTTCATCTCACAGAGTTACAGCTTTACCCTCAAGAAGCCGTTCACTAAGACTGTTCTTGTGAAATTTGCAAGGTGATATTAGAAGCCCTTAGAGGGCTATGATGAAAAAGGAAATATGTTCAGTTAAAAACTGGAACGAAGCTTTCTGAGAAACTACTTTGTGGTCTCTTAATTCAACTCACAGAGTTACAGCTTTCCCTTCAAGAAGCCTTTCGCTAAGACTGTTCTTGTGGAATTTTCAAAGTTATATTTGGAGCCCTTAGAAGGCTATGGTGAAAAAGGAAATACCCTAAGATAAAAACTGAACAGAAGCTTTCTGAGAAGCTGCTTTGTGTATGTTAATTCATCTCACAGAGTTACAGCTTGTCCCTGCAGAAGCCTTTCACTAAGACTGTTCTTGTGGAATTTACAAAGTGATATTTGGAAGCCCATAGAGGGCAATGGTGAAAATGGAAATATCATAAGATAAAAAAAGAAAAGTAGCTTTCTGTGAAACTGCCTTGTGTTCTGTTAGTTCATCTCACAGAGTTATCGCTTTCCACTCAAGAAACTGTTCACTAAGACTGTTCTTGTGTAATTTGCAAAGAATTATTTGGAAGCACGTAGAGGGCTATGGTGAAAATGGAAATATCTTGCGTTAAGAACTGGAAAGAAGAATTCTGAGAAACTGCCGTGTGTTGTGTTTATACATCTCACCGTGTTACAGCTTTCCCCTCAAAAAGCCTTTCGCTAAGACTGTTCTTGTGGGATTTCCAAAGTGATATTTGGAAGCCCATAGAGGGCTTTGGTGAAAGAGGAAATATCTTCAGTTAAAAACTGAAAAAAAGGTTTCTGAGAAGCTGCTTTGTGGTCTGTTAATTCAACTCACAGAGTTACAGATTTCCCCTTAATAAGCCTTTCACTAAGGCTGTTGTTGTGGAATTAGAAAAGTGATATTTGGAAGCCCATAGAGGGCTTTGGTGAAAAAGGAAATATCTTCAGTTAAAAGCTAAAGAGAAGCTTTCTGAGAAACTGCTTTGTGTTCTGTAAATTCAACTCACAGAGTTTGAGCTTTCCTATAAAGAATGCTTTCGCTAAGGATGTTGTTGTGGAAATTGCAAAGTGATATTTGGAAGCCCATAGAGGGCAATGGTGAAAATGGAAATATCCTAAGATAAAAAAAGAAAAGAAGCTTTCTGAGAAACCGCTTTTGGTTCTGTTAGTTCATCTCACAGAGTTACAGCTTTCCACTCAAGAAGCAGTTCACTAAGACAATTCTTGTGAAATTTCCAAAGTGATATTTGGAAGCCCGTAGTCGGCTATGGTGAAAAAGGAATATCTTCCGTTAAAAACTGGAAAGAAGATTTCTGAGAAACTGCATTGTGTTCTGTTAATTCATCTCACAGAGTCACAGCTTTCCCCTCAAGAAGCCTTTCGCTAAGACTGTTCTTGTGGAATTTGCAAGGTGATATTTGGAGGCACATAGAGGGCTATGGTGAAAAAGGAAATATCTTCCGTTAAAAACTGGAAAGAAGCTCTCTTAGAAACTGCTTTGTGTTCTGTGAATTCATCTCACAGAGTTACAGCTTTCCCCTCTAGAAGCCTTTCGCTAAGACTGTTCTTGTGGAATTTGCAAAGTGAAATTTGGAAGCCCTTAGAGAGCTATGGTGAAAAAGGAAATATCTTCCGTTAAAAACCGAAAAGAAGATCTCTGAGAAACTGCGTTGTGTTCTGTTATTTCATTTCACAGGGTTACAGCTTTCCTCTCAGGAAGCCTTTCTCTAAGACTGTTCTTGTGGAATTTGCAAAGTGATATTTGGAAGCCCTTAGAGGGCTATGGTGAAAAACGAAATATCTTCCATTATAAACTGGAAAGAACCTTTCTGAGAAACTGCCTTGTGTTCTGTTAGTACATCTCACAGAGTTACAGCTTTCCCCTCAAGAAGCCTTTCGATAAGACAGATCTGGAGGAATTTGCAAAGTGATATTTTTAATCACATAGAGGGCTATGGTGTAAATGGAAATATCCTAAGATAAAAACCGAAAAGAACCTTTCTGAGAAACTGCTTTCTGTTCTGTTAGTTCATCTCACAGTGTTACAGCTTTCCGCTCAAGGAGCCGTTCAATAAGACTGTTCTTGTGGAATTTGCCAAGTGATGTTTGGAAGCCATTAGAGGTCTAGGGTGAAAAAGGAAATATCCTAAGATAAAAACTGAAAAGAATCTTTCTGAGGAACTGCTGTGTTTTCTCTTAATTCAACTCACAGAGTTACAGCTTTACCCTCAAGAAGCCTTTTGCTGAGGCTGCTGTTGTGGTATTTGCAAAGTGATATTTGGAAGCCCTAAGAGGGCAATGGTGAAAAAGGAATTATCTTCAGTTAAAAACTGAAAAGAAGCATTCTGAGATACTGCTTTGTGTTCTGTTAATTCTTCTCAAAGAATCACAGCTTTCCCCTGAAGAAACCTTCCGCTAAGACTGTTCTTGTGGAATTTGCAAAGTGATATTTCGAAGCCCATAGATGGCTATGGTGAAAAAGGAAATATCCTAAGATTAAAACCGAGAAGAAGCTTTCTGAGAAACTGCTTTGTGTTCTGTTAGTTAATCTCACAGTGTTAGAGCTTTCCCCTCAAGGAACCATTCAGTAAGACTGTTCTTGTGCAATTTTCAAAGTGACATTTGGAAGCCCATAGAGGGCTACAGTGAAAAAGGAAATATCTTCCGTTAAAAACTGAAAAGAAGCACTCTGAGAAACTGCCGTGTGTTCTGTTAATATATCTCACCGAGTTACAGCTTTCTCCACAAGAAGCCTTTCGCTAAGACTGTTCCTGTGGGATTTGCATAGTGATATTTGGAAGCCCATAGAGGGCTATGTTGAAAAAGGAAATATCCTAAGATAAAAACTGGAAAGAAGATTTCTGAGAAACTGCTTTACGTTCTGTTTATTCACAGCACAGAATTACAGCTTTTCTCTCCAGAAGTCTTTCGCTAAGACTGTTCTTGTGGAATTTGCAAAGTGATCTTGGAAGCCCATAGAGGGCTATGGTGAAAAAGAAAATAGCTTTAGTTAAAAACTGGAAAGAAACTTTCTGAGAAACTGCTTTTGTTCTGTTTATTCATCTCACAGATTTACAGCTTTCCCCTCATAAAGCCGTTAACTAAGACTGTTCTTGTGGAATTTGCAAAGTGATATTTGGGAGCCCAGAGAGAGCTACGGTGAAAAAGGAAATATCTTCCGTTAAAAACTGGAAAGAAGACTTCTGAGAAACTGCTTTGTGTTTTGTTAATTCATCACACAGAGTTACAGCGTTCCCCTGAAGAACCCTTTCACTAAGACTGTTCTTGTGGAATTTGCAAAGTGATATTTCGAAGCCCATTGTGGGCTATGGTGAAAAAGGAAATACCCTAAGATAAAAACTGAAAAGAAGCTTTCTGAGAAACTGCTTTGTTTTCTGTTAATTCAACTCACAGAGTTACAGCTTTCCCCTCAAGAGGCCTGTCGCTAAGGCTGTTTTTGTGGAATTTGCAAGGTGATAGTTGGAAGCCCATAGATGCCTATGGTGAAAATGGAAATATCCTAATTTAAAAATCGAAAAGAAGCTTTCTGAGAAACTGCCTTGTGTTCTGTTAGTTCATCTCACAGAGTTACAGCTTTACCCTCAAGAAGCCGTTCACTAAGACTGTTCTTGTGAAATTTGCAAGGTGATATTGGAAGCCCTTAGAGGGCTATGATGAAAAAGGAAATATCTTCAGTTAAAAACTGGAACGAAGCTTTCTGAGAAACTACTTTGTGGTTTCTTAATTCAACTCACAGAGTTACAGCTTTCCCTTCAAGAAGCCTTTCGCTAAGACTGTTCTTGTGGAATTTTCAAAGTTATATTTGGAGCCCTTAGAAGGCTATGGTGAAAAAGGAAATACCCTAAGATAAAAACTGAACAGAAGCTTTCTGAGAAGCTGCTTTCTGTATGTTAATTCATCTCACAGAGTTACAGCTTGTCCCTGCAGAAGCCTTTCACTAAGACTGTTCTTGTGGAATTTACAAAGTGATATTTGGAAGCCCATAGAGGGCAATGGTGAAAATGGAAATATCATAAGATAAAAAAAGAAAAGTAGCTTTCTGTGAAACTGCCTTGTGTTCTGTTAGTTCATCTCACAGAGTTATCGCTTTCCACTCAAGAAACTGTTCACTAAGACTGTTCTTGTGTAATTTGCAAAGAATTATTTGGAAGCACGTAGAGGGCTATGGTGAAAATGGAAATATCTTGCGTTAAGAACTGGAAAGAAGAATTCTGAGAAACTGCCGTGTGTTGTGTTAATACACCTCACCGTGTTACAGCTTTCCCCTCAAAAAGCCTTTCGCTAAGACTGTTCTTGTGGGATTTCCAAAGTGATATTTGGAAGCCCATAGAGGGCTTTGGTGAAAGAGGAAATATCTTCAGTTAAAAACTGAAAAAAAGGTTTCTGAGAAGCTGCTTTGTGGTCTGTTAATTCAACTCACAGAGTTACAGATTTCCCCTTAATAAGCCTTTCACTAAGGCTGTTGTTGTGGAATTAGAAAAGTGATATTTGGAAGCCCATAGAGGGCTTTGGTGAAAAAGGAAATATCTTCAGTTAAAAGCTAAAGAGAAGCTTTCTGAGAAACTGCTTTGTGTTCTGTAAATTCAACTCACAGAGTTTGAGCTTTCCTATAAAGAATGCTTTCGCTAAGGATGTTGTTGTGGAAATTGCAAAGTGATATTTGGAAGCCCATAGAGGGCAATGGTGAAAATGGAAATATCCTAAGATAAAAAAAGAAAAGAAGCTTTCTGAGAAACCGCTTTTGGTTCTGTTAGTTCATCTCACAGAGTTACAGCTTTCCACTCAAGAAGCAGTTCACTAAGACAATTCTTGTGAAATTTCCAAAGTGATATTTGGAAGCCCGTAGTCGGCTATGGTGAAAAAGGAATATCTTCCGTTAAAAACTGTAAAGAAGATTTCTGAGAAACTGCATTGTGTTCTGTTAATTCATCTCACAGAGTCACAGCTTTCCCCTCAAGAAGCCTTTCGCTAAGACTGTTCTTGTGGAATTTGCAAGGTGATATTTGGAGGCACATAGAGGGCTATGGTGAAAAAGGAAATATCTTCCGTTAAAAACTGGAAAGAAGCTCTCTTAGAAACTGCTTCGTGTTCTGTGAATTCATCTCACAGAGTTACAGCTTTCCCCTCTAGAAGCCTTTCGCTAAGACTGTTCTTGTGGAATTTGCAAAGTGAAATTTGGAAGCCCTTAGAGAGCTATGGTGAAAAAGGAAATATCTTCCGTTAAAAACCGAAAAGAAGATCTCTGAGAAACTGCGTTGTGTTCTGTTATTTCATTTCACAGGGTTACAGCTTTCCTCTCAGGAAGCCTTTCTCTAAGACTGTTCTTGTGGAATTTGCAAAGTGATATTTGGAAGCCCTTAGAGGGCTATGGTGAAAAACGAAATATCTTCCATTATAAACTGGAAAGAACCTTTCTGAGAAACTGCCTTGTGTTCTGTTAGTTCATCTCACAGAGTTACAGCTTTCCCCTCAAGAAGCCTTTCGATAAGACAGATCTGGAGGAATTTGCAAAGTGATATTTTTAATCACATAGAGGGCTATGGTGTAAATGGAAATATCCTAAGATAAAAACCGAAAAGAACCTTTCTGAGAAACTGCTTTCTGTTCTGTTAGTTCATCTCACAGAGTTACAGCTTTCCGCTCAAGGAGCCGTTCAATAAGACTGTTCTTGTGGAATTTGCCAAGTGATGTTTGGAAGCCATTAGAGGTCTAGGGTGAAAAAGGAAATATCCTAAGATAAAAACTGAAAAGAATCTTTCTGAGGAACTGCTGTGTTTTCTCTTAATTCAACTCACAGAGTTACAGCTTTACCCTCAAGAAGCCTTTTGCTGAGGCTGCTGTTGTGGTATTTGCAAAGTGATATTTGGAAGCCCTTAGAGGGCAATGGTGAAAAAGGAAATATCTTCAGTTAAAAACTGAAAAGAAGCATTCTGAGATACTGCTTTGTGTTCTGTTAATTCTTCTCAAAGAATCACAGCTTTCCCCTAAAGAAACCTTCCGCTAAGACTGTTCTTGTGGAATTTGCAAAGTGATATTTCGAAGCCCATAGATGGCTATGGTGAAAAAGGAAATATCCTAAGATTAAAACCGAGAAGAAGCTTTCTGAGAAACTGCTTTGTGTTCTGTTAGTTAATCTCACAGTGTTAGAGCTTTCCCCTCAAGGAACCATTCAGTAAGACTGTTCTTGTGCAATTTTCAAAGTGACATTTGGAAGCCCATAGAGGGCTACAGTGAAAAAGGAAATATCTTCCTTTAAAAACTGAAAAGAAGCACTCTGAGAAACTGCCGTGTGTTCTGTTAATATATCTCACCGAGTTACAGCTTTCTCCACAAGAAGCCTTTCGCTAAGACTGTTCCTGTGGGATTTGCATAGTGATATTTGGAAGCCCATAGAGGGCTATGGTGAAAAAGGAAATATCCTAAGATAAAAACTGGAAAGAAGATTTCTGAGAAACTGCTTTATGTTCTGTTTATTCACAGCACAGAATTACAGCTTTTCTCTCCAGAAGTCTTTCGCTAAGACTGTTCTTGTGGAATTTGCAAAGTGATCTTGGAAGCCCATAGAGGGCTATGGTGAAAAAGGAAATAGCTTTAGTTAAAAACTGGAAAGAAACTTTCTGAGAAACTGCTTTTGTTCTGTTTATTCATCTCACAGATTTACAGCTTTCCCCTCATAAAGCCGTTAACTAAGACTGTTCTTGTGGAATTTGCAAAGTGATATTTGGGAGCCCAGAGAGAGCTACGGTGAAAAAGGAAATATCTTCCGTTAAAAACTGGAAAGAAGACTTCTGAGAAACTGCTTTGTGTTTTGTTAATTCATCTCACAGAGTTACAGCGTTCCCCTGAAGAACCCTTTCACTAAGACTGTTCTTGTGGAATTTGCAAAGTGATATTTCGAAGCCCATTGTGGGCTATGGTGAAAAAGGAAATACCCTAAGATAAAAACTGAAAAGAAGCTTTCTGAGAAACTGCTTTGTTTTCTGTTAATTCAACTCACAGAGTTACAGCTTTCCCCTCAAGAGGCCTGTCGCTAAGGCTGTTTTTGTGGAATCTGCAAGGTGATAGTTGGAAGCCCATAGATGCCTATGGTGACAATGGAAATATCCTAATTTAAAAATCGAAAAGAAGCTTTCTGAGAAACTGCCTTGTGTTCTGTTAGTTCATCTCACAGAGTTACAGCTTTACCCTCAAGAAGCCGTTCACTAAGACTGTTCTTGTGAAATTTGCAAGGTGATATTGGAAGCCCTTAGAGGGCTATGATGAAAAAGGAAATATGTTCAGTTAAAAACTGGAAAGAAGCTTTCTGAGAAACTACTTTGTGGTCTCTTAATTCAACTCACAGAGTTACAGCTTTCCCTTCAAGAAGCCTTTCGCTAAGACTGTTCTTGTGGAATTTTCAAAGTTATATTTGGAGCCCTTAGAAGGCTATGGTGAAAAAGGAAATACCCTAAGATAAAAACTGAACAGAAGCTTTCTGAGAAGCTGCTTTGTGTACGTTAATTCATCTCACAGAGTTACAGCTTGTCCCTGCAGAAGCCTTTCACTAAGACTGTTCTTGTGGAATTTACAAAGTGATATTTGGAAGCCCATAGAGGGCAATGGTGAAAATGGAAATATCATAAGATAAAAAAAGAAAAGTAGCTTTCTGTGAAACTGCCTTGTGTTCTGTTAGTTCATCTCACAGAGTTATCGCTTTCCACTCAAGAAACTGTTCACTAAGACTGTTCTTGTGTAATTTGCAAAGAATTATTTGGAAGCACGTAGAGGGCTATGGTGAAAATGGAAATATCTTGCGTTAAGAACTGGAAAGAAGAATTCTGAGAAACTGCCGTGTGTTGTGTTAATACATCTCACCGTGTTACAGCTTTCCCCTCAAAAAGCCTTTCGCTAAGACTGTTCTTGTGGGATTTCCAAAGTGATATTTGGAAGCCCATAGAGGGCTTTGGTGAAAGAGGAAATATCTTCAGTTAAAAACTGAAAAAAAGGTTTCTGAGAAGCTGCTTTGTGGTCTGTTAATTCAACTCACAGAGTTACAGATTTCCCCTTAATAAGCCTTTCACTAAGGCTGTTGTTGTGGAATTAGAAAAGTGATATTTGGAAGCCCATAGAGGGCTTTGGTGAAAAAGGAAATATCTTCAGTTAAAAGCTAAAGAGAAGCTTTCTGAGAAACTGCTTTGTGTTCTGTAAATTCAACTCACAGAGTTTGAGCTTTCCTATAAAGAATGCTTTCGCTAAGGATGTTGTTGTGGAAATTGCAAAGTGATATTTGGAAGCCCATAGAGGGCAATGGTGAAAATGGAAATATCCTAAGATAAAAAAAGAAAAGAAGCTTTCTGAGAAACCGCTTTTGGTTCTGTTAGTTCATCTCACAGAGTTACAGCTTTCCACTCAAGAAGCAGTTCACTAAGACAATTCTTGTGAAATTTCCAAAGTGATATTTGGAAACCCGTAGTCGGCTATGGTGAAAAAGGAATATCTTCCGTTAAAAACTGGAAAGAAGATTTCTGAGAAACTGCATTGTGTTCTGTTAATTCATCTCACAGAGTCACAGCTTTCCCCTCAAGAAGCCTTTCGCTAAGACTGTTCTTGTGGAATTTGCAAGGTGATATTTGGAGGCACTAGAGGGCTATGGTGAAAAAGGAAATATCTTCCGTTAAAAACTGGAAAGAAGCTCTCTTAGAAACTGCTTTGTGTTCTGTGAATTCATCTCACAGAGTTACAGCTTTCCCCTCTAGAAGCCTTTCGCTAAGACTGTTCTTGTGGAATTTGCAAAGTGAAATTTGGAAGCCCTTAGAGAGCTATGGTGAAAAAGGAAATATCTTCCGTTAAAAACCGAAAAGAAGATCTCTGAGAAACTGCGTTGTGTTCTGTTATTTCATTTCACAGGGTTACAGCTTTCCTCTCAGGAAGCCTTTCTCTAAGACTGTTCTTGTGGAATTTGCAAAGTGATATTTGGAAGCCCTTAGAGGGCTATGGTGAAAAACGAAATATCTTCCATTATAAACTGGAAAGAACCTTTCTGAGAAACTGCCTTGTGTTCTGTTAGTTCATCTCACAGAGTTACAGCTTTCCCCTCAAGAAGCCTTTCGATAAGACAGATCTGGAGGAATTTGCAAAGTGATATTTTTAATCACATAGAGGGCTATGGTGTAAATGGAAATATCCTAAGATAAAAACCGAAAAGAACCTTTCTGAGAAACTGCTTTCTGTTCTGTTAGTTCATCTCACAGAGTTACAGCTTTCCGCTCAAGGAGCCGTTCAATAAGACTGTTCTTGTGGAATTTGCCAAGTGATGTTTGGAAGCCATTAGAGGTCTAGGGTGAAAAAGGAAATATCCTAAGATAAAAACTGAAAAGAATCTTTCTGAGGAACTGCTGTGTTTTCTCTTAATTCAAATCACAGAGTTACAGCTTTACCCTCAAGAATCCTTTTGCTGAGGCTGCTGTTGTGGTATTTGCAAAGTGATATTTGGAAGCCCTTAGAGGGCAATGGTGAAAAAGGAAATATCTTCAGTTAAAAACTGAAAAGAAGAATTCTGAGATACTGCTTTGTGTTCTGTTAATTCTTCTCAAAGAATCACAGCTTTCCCCTGAAGAAACCTTCCGCTAAGACTGTTCTTGTGGAATTTGCAAAGTGATATTTTGAAGCCCATAGATGGCTATGGTGAAAAAGGAAATATCCTAAGATTAAAACCGAGAAGAAGCTTTCTGAGAAACTGCTTTGTGTTCTGTTAGTTAATCTCACAGTGTTAGAGCTTTCCCCTCAAGGAACCATTCAGTAAGACTGTTCTTGTGCAATTTTCTAAGTGACATTTGGAAGCCCATAGAGGGCTACAGTGAAAAAGGAAATATCTTCCGTTAAAAACTGAAAAGAAGCACTCTGAGAAACTACCGTGTGTTCTGTTAATATAACTCACCGAGTTACAGCTTTCTCCACAAGAAGCCTTTCGCTAAGACTGTTCCTGTGGGATTTGCGTAGTGATATTTGGAAGCCCATAGAGGGCTATGGTGAAAAAGGAATTATCCTAAGATAAAAACTGGAAAGAAGATTTCTGAGAAACTGCTTTATGTTCTGTTTATTCACAGCACAGAATTACAGCTTTTCTCTCCAGAAGCCTTTCGCTAAGACTGTTCTTGTGGAATTTGCAAGGTGATATTTGGAGGCCCATAGAGGGCTATGGTGATAAACGAAATATCTTCCGTTAAAAACTGGAAAGAAGCTCTCTTAGAAACTGCTTTGTGTTCTGTGAATTCATCTCACAGATTTACAGCTTTCCCCTCTGGAAGCCTTTCGCTAACACTGTTCTTGTGGAATTTGCAAAGTGAAATTTTGAAGCCCTTAGAGAGCTATGGTGAAAAAGGAAATATCTTCCGTTAAAAACCGAGAAGAAGATCTCTGAGAAACTGCTTTCTGTTCTGTTAGTTCATCTCACAGAGTTTCAGGTTTCCCCTCAAGAAGCCGTTCACTAACACTATTCTTGTGAAATTTGCAAAGTGATATTTCGAAACCCATAGATGGCTATGGTAAAATAGTAAATATCTTCCGTTAAAAACTGGAAAGAAGTTTTTGAGAACCTGCCGTGTGTTCTGTTAATACATCTCACCGAGTTGAAGCTTTCACTTCAAGAAGCCTTTAACTAAGACTGTTCTTGAGGCAATTGCAAAGTGATATTTGGAAGCCCATAGAGGACTATGATGAAAGAGGATATATCCTTAGAAAAACACTGAAAAGAAGCTTTCTGAGAAGCTGCTTTGTTTTCTCTTAATTCATTTCACAGAGTTACAGCTTTCCCCTCAAGAAGCCCTTCACTAGGACCTTCCTTCTGAAATTTGTAAAGTGATATTTGGAAGCCCATAGAGGGCTATGGTGAAAAAGGAAATATCTTCGGGTAAAAACTGGAGAGAAGCATTCTGGGAAACTGCCGTGTGTTCTGTTAATATATCTCACCGCGTTACAGCTTTCACCTCAAGAAGCCATTCGGTAAGACTGTTCTTGTGGGATTTGCAATGTGATATTTGGAAGCCCCTAGAGGGCAATGGTGAAAATGGAAATATCCTAAGTTAAAAAAAGAAAAGAAGCTTTCTGAGAAACCGCTTTTCGTTCTGTTAGTTCATCTCGCCGAGTTACAGCTTTCCACTCAAGAACGTATTCACTAAGACTTTTCTTGTGAAATTTGCAAAGTGATATTTGGAAGCCCGTAGAAAGCTATGGTGAAAGAGGAAATATCTTCTGTTAAAAACTGGAAAGAAGATTTCCGAGAAACTGCATTGTGTTCTGTTAATTGATCTCACACAGTCACAGCTCTCCCCTCAAGAAGCCTTTCGCTAAGACTGTTCTTGTGGAATTTGCAAAGTGATATTTGGAGGCCCATAGACGGTTATGGTGAAAAAGTAAATATATTCCGTTAAAAACTGGAAAGAATATTTCTGAGAGACTGCTTTGAGTTCTGTTAATTCATCTCACAGAGTTACAGCTTTTACCTCAAGAAGCCTGTCGATAAGAATGTTGTGGAATTTGCAAAGTGATATTTGGAAGCCGACTGAGGCCTATGGTGAAAAAGGAAATATCCTAAGATAAATTCTAAAAAGAAGCTTTCTGAGAAACTGCTTTGTGTTCTGTTAATTCATCTCACAGAGTTACAGCTTTCCCCTCAAGAGGCCTGTCGCTAAGGCTGTTTTTGTGGAATTTGCAAGGTGATAGTTGGAAGCCCATAGATGCCTATGGTGAAAATGGAAATATCCTAATTTAAAAATCGAAAAGAAGCTTTCTGAGAAACTGCCTTGTGTTCTGTTAGTTCATCTCACAGAGTTACAGCTTTACCCTCAAGAAGCCGTTCACTAAGACTGTTCTTGTGAAATTTGTAAAGTGATATTGGAAGCCCTTAGAGGGCTATGATGAAAAAGGAAATATCTTCAGTTAAAAACTGGAAAGAAGCTTTCTGAGAAACTACTTTATGGTCTCTTAATTCAACTCACAGAGTTACAGCTTTCCCTTCAAGAAGCCTTTCGCTAAGACTGTTCTTGTGGAATTTTCAAAGTTATATTTGGAGCCCTTAGAAGGCTATGGTGAAAAAGGAAATACCCTAAGATAAAAACTGAACAGAATCTTTCTGAGAAGCTGCTTTGTGTATGTTAATTCATCTCACAGAGTTACAGCTTGTCCCTTCAGAAGCCTTTCACTAAGACTGTTCTTGTGGAATTTACAAAGTGATATTTGGAAGCCCATAGAGGGCAATGGTGAAAATGGAAATATCTTCAGTTAAAAGCTAAAGAGAAGCTTTCTGAGAAACTGCTTTGTGTTCTGTAAATTCAACTCACAGAGTTTGAGCTTTCCTATAAAGAATGCTTTCGCTAAGGATGTTGTTGTGGAAATTGCAAAGTGATATTTGGAAGCCCATAGAGGGCAATGGTGAAAATGGAAATATCCTAAGATAAAAAAAGAAAAGAAGCTTTCTGAGAAACCGCTTTTGGTTCTGTTAGTTCATCTCACAGAGTTACAGCTTTCCACTCAAGAAGCAGTTCACTAAGACAATTCTTGTGAAATTTCCAAAGTGATATTTGGAAGCCCGTAGTCGGCTATGGTGAAAAAGGAATATCTCCCGTTAAAAACTGGAAAGAAGATTTCTGAGAAACTGCATTGTGTTCTGTTAATTCATCTCACAGAGTCACAGCTTTCCCCTCAAGAAGCCTTTCGCTAAGACTGTTCTTGTGGAATTTGCAAGGTGATATTTGGAGGCACATAGAGGGCTATGGTGAAAAAGGAAATATCTTCCGTTAAAAACTGGAAAGAAGCTCTCTTAGAAACTGCTTTGTGTTCTGTGAATTCATCTCACAGAGTTACAGCTTTCCCCTCTAGAAGCCTTTCGCTAAGACTGTTCTTGTGGAATTTGCAAAGTGAAAATTGGAAGCCCTTAGAGAGCTATGGTGAAAAAGGAAATATCTTCCGTTAAAAACCGAAAAGAAGATCTCTGAGAAACTGCGTTGTGTTCTGTTATTTCATTTCACAGGGTTACAGCTTTCCTCTCAAGAAACCTTTCCCTAAGACTGTTCTTGTGGAATTTGCAAAGTGATATTTGGAAGCCCTTAGAGGGCTATGGTGAAAAACGAAATATCTTCCATTATAAACTGGAAGGAACCTTTCTGAGAAACTGCCTTGTGTTCTGTTAGTTCATCTCACAGAGTTACAGCTTTCCCCTCAAGAAGCCTTTCGATAAGACAGATCTGGAGGAATTTGCAAGTGATATTTGGAAGGCCATAGACGGTTATGGTGAAAAAGGAAATATCTTCCGTTAAAAACTGGAAAGAAGCTTTCTGAGACACTGCTTTGTGTTCTGTTAATTCATCTCACAGAGTTATAGCTTTCCCCTCAAAAAGCCTTTCGCTAAGGCTGTTGTTGTGGAACTTGCAAAGTGATATTTTTAATCACATAGAGGGCTATGGTGTAAATGGAAATATCCTAAGATAAAAACCGAAAAGAACCTTTCTGAGAAACTGCTTTCTGTTCTGTTAGTTCATCTCACAGAGTTACAGCTTTCCGCTCAAGGAGCCGTTCAATAAGACTGTTCTTGTGGAATTTGTCAAGTGATGTTTGGAAGCCATTAGAGGTCTAGGGTGAAAAAGGAAATATCCTAAGATAAAAACTGAAAAGAATCTTTCTGAGGAACTGCTGTGTTTTCTCTTAATTCAACTCACAGAGTTACAGCTTTACCCTCAAGAAGCCTTTTGCTGAGGCTGCTGTTGTGGTATTTGCAAAGTGATATTTGGAAGCCCTTAGAGGGCAATGGTGAAAAAGGAAATATCTTCAGTTAAAAACTGAAAAGAAGCATTCTGAGATACTGCTTTGTGTTCTGTTAATTCTTCTCAAAGAATCACAGCTTTCCTCTAAAGAAACCTTCCGCTAAGACTGTTCTTGTGGAATTTGCAAAGTGATATTTCGAAGCCCATAGATGGCTATGGTGAAAAAGGAAATATCCTAAGATTAAAACCGAGAAGAAGCTTTCTGAGAAACTGCTTTGTGTTCTGTTAGTTAATCTCACAGTGTTAGAGCTTTCCCCTCAAGGAACCATTCAGTAAGACTGTTCTTGTGCAATTTTCAAAGTGACATTTGGAAGCCCATAGAGGGCTACAGTGAAAAAGGAAATATCTTCCGTTAAAAACTGAAAAGAAGCACTCTGAGAAACTGCCGTGTGTTCTGTTAATATATCTCACCGAGTTACAGCTTTCTCCACAAGAAGCCTTTCACTAAGACTGTTCCTGTGGGATTTGCGAAGTGATATTTGGAAGCCCATAGAGGGCTATGGTGAAAAAGGAAATATCCTAAGATAAAATCTGGACAGAAGATTTCTGAGAAACTGCTTTATGTTCTGTTTATTCACAGCACAGAATTAAAGCTTTTCTCTCCAGAAGCCTTTCGCTAAGACTGTTCTTGTGGAATTTGCAAAGTGATCTTGGAAGCCCATAGAGGGCTATGGTGAAAAAGGAAATAGCTTTAGTTAAAAACTGGAAAGAAACTTTCTGAGAAACTGCTTTTGTTCTGTTTATTCATCTCACAGATTTACAGCTTTCCCCTCACAAAGCCGTTAACTAAGACTGTTCTTGTGGAATTTTGCAAAGTGATATTTGGAAGCCCAGAGAGAGCTACGGTGAAAAAGGAAATATCTTCCGTTAAAAACTGGAAAGAAGACTTCTGAGAAACTGCTTTGTGTTTTGTTAATTCATCTCACAGAGTTACAGCGTTCCCCTGAAGAACCCTTTCACTAAGACTGTTCTTGTGGAATTTGCAAAGTGATATTTCGAAGCCCATTGTGGGCTATGGTGAAAAAGGAAATACCCTAAGATAAAAACTGAAAAGAAGCTTTCTGAGAAACTGCTTTGTTTTCTGTTAATTCAACTCACAGAGTTACAGCTTTCCCCTCAAGAGGCCTGTCGCTAAGGCTGTTTTTGTGGAATTTGCAAGGTGATATTTGGAAGCCCATAGATGCCTATGGTGAAAATGGAAATATCCTAAGATAAAAATCGAAAGGAAGCTTTCTGAGAAACTGCCTTGTGTTCTGTTAGTTCATCTCACAGAGTTACAGCTTTACCCTCAAGAAGCCGTTCACTAAGACTGTTCTTGTGAAATTTGTAAAGTGATACTGGAAGCCCTTAGAGGGCTATGATGAAAAAGGAAATATCTTCAGTTAAAAACTGGAAAGAAGCTTTCTGAGAAACTACTTTGTGGTCTCTTAATTCAACTCACAGAGTTACAGCTTTCCCTTCAAGAAGCCTTTCGCTAAGACTGTTCTTGTGGAATTTTCAAAGTTATATTTGGAGCCCTTAGAAGGCTATGGTGAAAAAGGAAATACCCTAAGATAAAAACTGAACAGAAGCTTTCTGAGAAGCTGCTTTGTGTATGTTAATTCATCTCACAGAGTTACAGCTTGTCCCTGCAGAAGCCTTTCACTAAGACTGTTCTTGTGGAATTTACAAAGTGATATTTGGAAGCCCATAGAGGGCAATGGTGAAAATGGAAATATCATAAGATAAAAAAAGAAAAGTAGCTTTCTGTGAAACTGCCTTGTGTTCTGTTAGTTCATCTCACAGAGTTATCGCTTTCCACTCAAGAAACTGTTCACTAAGACTGTTCTTGTGTAATTTGCAAAGAATTATTTGGAAGCACGTAGAGGGCTATGGTGAAAATGGAAATATCTTGCGTTAAGAACTGGAAAGAAGAATTCTGAGAAACTGCCGTGTGTTGTGTTAATACATCTCACCGTGTTACAGCTTTCCCCTCAAAAAGCCTTTCGCTAAGACTGTTCTTGTGGGATTTCCAAAGTGATATTTGGAAGCCCATAGAGGGCTTTGGTGAAAGAGGAAATATCTTCAGTTAAAAACTGAAAAAAAGGTTTCTGAGAAACTGCTTTGTGGTCTGTTAATTCAACTCACAGAGTTACAGATTTCCCCTTAATAAGCCTTTCACTAAGGCTGTTGTTGTGGAATTAGAAAAGTGATATTTGGAAGCCCATAGAGGGCTTTGGTGAAAAAGGAAATATCTTCAGTTAAAAGCTAAAGAGAAGTTTTCTGAGAAACTGCTTTGTGTTCTGTAAATTCAACTCACAGAGTTTGAGCTTTCCTATAAAGAATGCTTTCGCTAAGGATGTTGTTGTGGAAATTGCAAAGTGATATTTGGAAGCCCATAGAGGGCAATGGTGAAAATGGAAATATCCTAAGATAAAAAAAGAAAAGAAGCTTTCTGAGAAACCGCTTTTGGTTCTGTTAGTTCATCTCACAGAGTTACAGCTTTCCACTCAAGAAGCAGTTCACTAAGACAATTCTTGTGAAATTTCCAAAGTGATATTTGGAAGCCCGTAGTCGGCTATGGTGAAAAAGGAATATCTCCCCTTAAAAACTGGAAAGAAGATTTCTGAGAAACTGCATTGTGTTCTGTTAATTCATCTCACAGAGTCACAGCTTTCCCCTCAAGAAGCCTTTCGCTAAGACTGTTCTTGTGGAATTTGCAAGGTGATATTTGGAGGCACATAGAGGGCTATGGTGAAAAAGGAAATATCTTCCGTTAAAAACTGGAAAGAAGCTCTCTTAGAAACTGCTTTGTGTTCTGTGAATTCATCTCACAGAGTTACAGCTTTCCCCTCTAGAAGCCTTTCGCTAAGACTGTTCTTGTGGAATTTGCAAAGTGAAATTTGGAAGCCCTTAGAGAGCTATGGTGAAAAAGGAAATATCTTCCGTTAAAAACCGAAAAGAAGATCTCTGAGAAACTGCGTTGTGTTCTGTTATTTCATTTCACAGGGTTACAGCTTTCCTCTCAAGAAGCCTTTCCCTAAGACTGTTCTTGTGGAATTTGCAAAGTGATATTTGGAAGCCCTTAGAGGGCTATGGTGAAAAACGAAATATCTTCCATTATAAACTGGAAGGAACCTTTCTGAAAACTGCCTTGTGTTCTGTTAGTTCATCTCACAGAGTTACAGCTTTCCCCTCAAGAAGCCTTTCGATAAGACAGATCTGGAGGAATTTGCAAAGTGATATTTTTAATCACATAGAGGGCTATGGTGTAAATGGAAATATCCTAAGATAAAAACCGAAAAGAACCTTTCTGAGAAACTGCTTTCTGTTCTGTTAGTTCATCTCACAGAGTTACAGCTTTCCGCTCAAGGAGCCGTTCAATAAGACTGTTCTTGTGGAATTTGCCAAGTGATGTTTGGAAGCCATTAGAGGTCTAGGGTGAAAAAGGAAATATCCTAAGATAAAAACTGAAAAGAATATTTCTGAGGAACTGCTGTGTTTTCTCTTAATTCATCTCACAGAGTTACAGCTTTTCCCTCAAGAAGCCTTTTGCTGAGGCTGCTGTTGTGGTATTTGCAAAGTGATATTTGGAAGCCCTTAGAGGGCAATGGTGAAAAAGGAAATATCTTCAGTTAAAAACTGAAAAGAAGCATTCTGAGATACTGCTTTGTGTTCTGTTAATTCTTCTCAAAGAATCACAGCTTTCCCCTAAAGAAACCTTCCGCTAAGACTGTTCTTGTGGAATTTGCAAAGTGATATTTCGAAGCCCATAGATGGCTATGGTGAAAAAGGAAATATCCTAAGATTAAAACCGAGAAGAAGCTTTCTGAGAAACTGCTTTGTGTTCTGTTAGTTAATCTCACAGTGTTAGAGCTTTCCCCTCAAGGAACCATTCAGTAAGACTGTTCTTGTGCAATTTTCAAAGTGACATTTGGAAGACCATAGAGGGCTACGGTGAAAAAGGAAATATCTTCCGTTAAAAACTGAAAAGAAGCACTCTGAGAAACTGCCGTGTGTTCTGTTAATATATCTCACCGAGTTACAGCTTTCTCCACAAGAAGCCTTTCACTAAGACTGTTCCTGTGGGATTTGCGTAGTGATATTTGGAAGCCCATAGAGGGCTATGGTGAAAAAGGAATTATCCTAAGATAAAATCTGGACAGAAGATTTCTGAGAAACTGCTTTATGTTCTGTTTATTCACAGCACAGAATTACAGCTTTTCTCTCCAGAAGCCTTTCGCTAAGACTGTTCTTGTGGAATTTGCAAGGTGATATTTGGAGGCACATAGAGGGCTATGGTGATAAACGAAATATCTTCCGTTAAAAACTGGAAAGAAGCTCTCTTAGAAACTGCTTTGTGTTCTGTGAATTCATCTCACAGAGTTACAGCTTTCCCCTCTGGAAGCCTTTCGCTAACACTGTTCTTGTGGAATTTGCAAAGTGAAATTTGGAAGCCCTTAGAGAGCTATGGTGAAAAAGGAAATATCTTCCGTTAAAAACCGAGAAGAAGATCTCTGAGAAACTGCTTTCTGTTCTGTTAGTTCATCTCACAGTGTTTCAGGTTTCCCCTCAAGAAGCCGTTCACTAACACTATTCTTGTGAAATTTGCAAAGTGATATTTCGAAACCCATAGATGGCTATGGTAAAATAGTAAATATCTTCCGTTAAAAACTGGAAAGAAGTTTTTGAGAACCTGCCGTGTGTTCTGTTAATACATCTCACCGAGTTGAAGCTTTCACTTCAAGAAGCCTTTAACTAAGACTGTTCTTGAGGCAATTGCAAAGTGATATTTGGAAGCCCATAGAGGACTATGATGAAAGAGGATATATCCTTAGAAAAACACTGAAAAGAAGCTTTCTGAGAAGCTGCTTTGTTTTCTCTTAATTCATTTCACAGAGTTACAGCTTTCCCCTCAAGAAGCCCTTCACTAGGACCTTCCTTCTGAAATTTGTAAAGTGATATTTGGAAGCCCATAGAGGGCTATGGTGAAAAAGGAAATATCTTCGGGTAAAAACTGGAGAGAAGCATTCTGGGAAACTGCCATGTGTTCTGTTAATATATCTCACCGCGTTACAGCTTTCACCTCAAGAAGCCATTCGGTAAGACTGTTCTTGTGGGATTTGCAATGTGATATTTGGAAGCCCCTAGAGGGCAATGGTGAAAATGGAAATATCCTAAGTTAAAAAAAGAAAAGAAGCTTTCTGAGAAACCGCTTTTCATTCTGTTAGTTCACCTCGCCGAGTTACAGCTTTCCACTCAAGAACGTATTCACTAAGACTTTTCTTGTGAAATTTGCAAAGTGATATTTGGAAGCCCGTAGAAAGCTATGGTGAAAGAGGAAATATCTTCTCTTAAAAACTGGAAAGAAGATTTCCGAGAAACTGCATTGTGTTCTGTTAATTGATCTCACACAGTCACAGCTCTCCCCTCAAGAAGCCTTTCGCTAAGACTGTTCTTGTGGAATTTGCAAAGTGATATTTGGAGGCCCATAGACGGTTATGGTGAAAAAGTAAATATATTCCGTTAAAAACTGGAAAGAATATTTCTGAGAGACTGCTTTGAGTTCTGTTAATTCATCTCACAGAGTTACAGCTTTTACATCAAGAAGCCTGTCGATAAGAATGTTGTGGAATTTGCAAAGTGATATTTGGAAGCCGACTGAGGTCTATGGTGAAAAAGGAAATATCCTAAGATAAAATCTAAAAAGAAGCTTTCTGAGAAACTGCTTTGTGTTCTGTTAATTCATCTCACAGAGTTACAGCTTTCCCCTCAAGAGGCCTGTCGCTAAGGCTGTGTTTGTGGAATTTGCAAGGTGATATTTGGAAGCCCATAGATGCCTATGGTGAAAATGGAAATATCCTAATTTAAAAATCGAAAAGAAGCTTTCTGAGAAACTGCCTTGTGTTCTGTTAGTTCATCTCACAGAGTTACAGCTTTACCCTCAAGAAGCCGTTCACTAAGACTGTTCTTGTGAAATTTGTAAAGTGATATTGGAAGCCCTTAGAGGGCTATGATGAAAAAGGAAATATCTTCAGTTAAAAACTGGAAAGAAGCTTTCTGAGAAACTACTTTATGGTCTCTTAATTCAACTCACAGAGTTACAGCTTTCCCTTCAAGAAGCCTTTCGCTAAGACTGTTCTTGTGGAATTTTCAAAGTTATATTTGGAGCCCTTAGAAGGCTATGGTGAAAAAGGAAATACCCTAAGATAAAAACTGAACAGAAGCTTTCTGAGAAGCTGCTTTCTGTATGTTAATTCATCTCACAGAGTTACAGCTTGTCCCTGCAGAAGCCTTTCACTAAGACTGTTCTTGTGGAATTTACAAAGTGATATTTGGAAGCCCATAGAGGGCAATGGTGAAAATGGAAATATCATAAGATAAAAAAAGAAAAGTAGCTTTCTGTGAAACTGCCTTGTGTTCTGTTAGTTCATCTCACAGAGTTATCGCTTTCCACTCAAGAAACTGTTCACTAAGACTGTTCTTGTGTAATTTGCAAAGAATTATTTGGAAGCACGTAGAGGGCTATGGTGAAAATGGAAATATCTTGCGTTAAGAACTGGAAAGAAGAATTCTGAGAAACTGCCGTGTGTTGTGTTAATACATCTCACCGTGTTACAGCTTTCCCCTCAAAAAGCCTTTCGCTAAGACTGTTCTTGTGGGATTTCCAAAGTGATATTTGGAAGCCCATAGAGGGCTTTGGTGAAAGAGGAAATATCTTCAGTTAAAAACTGAAAAAAAGGTTTCTGAGAAACTGCTTTGTGGTCTGTTAACTCAACTCACAGAGTTACAGATTTCCCCTTAATAAGCCTTTCACTAAGGCTGTTGTTGTGGAATTAGAAAAGTGATATTTGGAAGCCCATAGAGGGCTTTGGTGAAAAAGGAAATATCTTCAGTTAAAAGCTAAAGAGAAGCTTTCTGAGAAACTGCTTTGTGTTCTGTAAATTCAACTCACAGAGTTTGAGCTTTCCTATAAAGAATGCTTTCGCTAAGGATGTTGTTGTGGAAATTGCAAAGTGATATTTGGAAGCCCATAGAGGGCAATGGTGAAAATGGAAATATCCTAAGATAAAAAAAGAAAAGAAGCTTTCTGAGAAACCGCTTTTGGTTCTGTTAGTTCATCTCACAGAGTTACAGCTTTCCACTCAAGAAGCAGTTCACTAAGACAATTCTTGTGAAATTTCCAAAGTGATATTTGGAAGCCCGTAGTCGGCTATGGTGAAAAAGGAATATCTCCCGTTAAAAACTGGAAAGAAGATTTCTGAGAAACTGCATTGTGTTCTGTTAATTCATCTCACAGAGTCACAGCTTTCCCCTCAAGAAGCCTTTCGCTAAGACTGTTCTTGTGGAATTTGCAAGGTGATATTTGGAGGCACATAGAGGGCTATGGTGAAAAAGGAAATATCTTCCGTTAAAAACTGGAAAGAAGCTCTCTTAGAAACTGCTTTGTGTTCTGTGAATTCATCTCACAGAGTTACAGCTTTCCCCTCTAGAAGCCTTTCGCTAAGACTGTTCTTGTGGAATTTGCAAAGTGAAATTTGGAAGCCCTTAGACAGCTATGGTGAAAAAGGAAATATCTTCCGTTAAAAACCGAAAAGAAGATCTCTGAGAAACTGCGTTGTGTTCTGTTATTTCATTTCACAGGGTTACAGCTTTCCTCTCAAGAAGCCTTTCCCTAAGACTGTTCTTGTGGAATTTGCAAAGTGATATTTGGAAGCCCTTAGAGGGCTATGGTGAAAAACGAAATATCTTCCATTATAAACTGGAAAGAACCTTTCTGAGAAACTGCCTTGTGTTCTGTTAGTTCATCTCACAGAGTTACAGTTTTCCCCTCAAGAAGCCTTTCGATAAGACAGATCTGGAGGAATTTGCAAGTGATATTTGGAAGGCCATAGACGGTTATGGTGAAAAAGGAAATATCTTCCGTTAAAAACTGGAAAGAAGCTTTCTGAGACACTGCTTTGTGTTCTGTTAATTCATCTCACAGAGTTATAGCTTTCCCCTCAAAAAGCCTTTCGCTAAGGCTGTTGTTGTGGAACTTGCAAAGTGATATTTTTAATCACATAGAGGGCTATGGTGTAAATGGAAATATCCTAAGATAAAAACCGAAAAGAACCTTTCTGAGAAACTGCTTTCTGTTCTGTTAGTTCATCTCACAGAGTTACAGCTTTCCGCTCAAGGAGCCGTTCAATAAGACTGTTCTTGTGGAATTTGTCAAGTGATGTTTGGAAGCCATTAGAGGTCTAGGGTGAAAAAGGAAATATCCTAAGATAAAAACTGAAAAGAATCTTTCTGAGGAACTGCTGTGTTTTCTCTTAATTCAACTCACAGAGTTACAGCTTTACCCTCAAGAAGCCTTTTGCTGAGGCTGCTGTTGTGGTATTTGCAAAGTGATATTTGGAAGCCCTTAGAGGGCAATGGTGAAAAAGGAAATATCTTCAGTTAAAAACTGAAAAGAAGCATTCTGAGATACTGCTTTGTGTTCTGTTAATTCTTCTCAAAGAATCACAGCTTTCCCCTAAAGAAACCTTCCGCTAAGACTGTTCTTGTGGAATTTGCAAAGTGATATTTCGAAGCCCATAGATGGCTATGGTGAAAAAGGAAATATCCTAAGATTAAAACCGAGAAGAAGCTTTCTGAGAAACTGCTTTGTGTTCTGTTAGTTAATCTCACAGTGTTAGAGCTTTCCCCTCAAGGAACCATTCAGTAAGACTGTTCTTGTGCAATTTTCAAAGTGACATTTGGAAGCCCATTGAGGGCTACAGTGAAAAAGGAAATATCTTCCGTTAAAAACTGAAAAGAAGCACTCTGAGAAACTGCCGTGTGTTCTGTTAATATATCTCACCGAGTTACAGCTTTCTCCACAAGAAGCCTTTCACTAAGACTGTTCCTGTGGGATTTGCGAAGTGATCTTTGGAAGCCCATAGAGGGCTATGGTGAAAAAGGAAATATCCTAAGATAAAAACTGGAAAGAAGATTTCTGAGAAACTGCTTTATGTTCTGTTTATTCACAGCACAGAATTACAGCTTTTCTCTCCAGAAGCCTTTCGCTAAGACTGTTCTTGTGGAATTTGCAAAGTGATCTTGGAAGCCCATAGAGGGCTATGGTGAAAAAGGAAATAGCTTTAGTTAAAAACTGGAAAGAAACTTTCTGAGAAACTGCTTTTGTTCTGTTTATTCATCTGACAGATTTACAGCTTTCCCCTCACAAAGCCGTTAACTAAGACTGTTCTTGTGGAATTTTGCAACGTGATATTTGGAAGCCCAGAGAGAGCTACGGTGAAAAAGGAAATATCTTCCGTTAAAAACTGGAAAGAAGACTTCTGAGAAACTGCTTTGTGTTTTGTTAATTCATCTCACAGAGTTACAGCGTTCCCCTGAAGAACCCTTTCACTAAGACTGTTCTTGTGGAATTTGCAAAGTGATATTTCGAAGCCCATTGTGGGCTATGGTGAAAAAGGAAATACCCTAAGATAAAAACTGAAAAGAAGCTCTCTGAGAAACTCCTTTGTTTTCTGTTAATTCAACTCACAGAGTTACAGCTTTCCCCTCAAGAGGCCTGTCGCTAAGGCTGTTTTTGTGGAATTTGCAAGGTGATAGTTGGAAGCCCATAGATGCCTATGGTGAAAATGGAAATATCCTAAGATAAAAATCGAAAAGAAGCTTTCTGAGAAACTGCCTTGTGTTCTGTTAGTTCATCTCACAGAGTTACAGCTTTACCCTCAAGAAGCCGTTCACTAAGACTGTTCTTGTGAAATTTGTAAAGTGATATTGGAAGCCCTTAGAGGGCTATGATGAAAAAGGAAATATCTTCAGTTAAAAACTGGAAAGAAGCTTTCTGAGAAACTACTTTGTGGTCTCTTAATTCAACTCACAGAGTTACAGCTTTCCCTTCAAGAAGCCTTTCGCTAAGACTGTTCTTGTGGAATTTTCAAAGTTATATTTGGAGCCCTTAGAAGGCTATGGTGAAAAAGGAAATACCCTAAGATAAAAACTGAACAGAAGCTTTCTGAGAAGCTGCTTTGTGTATGTTAATTCATCTCACAGAGTTACAGCTTGTCCCTGCAGAAGCCTTTCACTAAGACTGTTCTTGTGGAATTTACAAAGTGATATTTGGAAGCCCATAGAGGGCAATGGTGAAAATGGAAATATCATAAGATAAAAAAAGAAAAGTAGCTTTCTGTGAAACTGCCTTGTGTTCTGTTAGTTCATCTCACAGAGTTATCGCTTTCCACTCAAGAAACTGTTCACTAAGACTGTTCTTGTGTAATTTGCAAAGAATTATTTGGAAGCACGTAGAGGGCTATGGTGAAAATGGAAATATCTTGCGTTAAGAACTGGAAAGAAGAATTCTGAGAAACTGCCGTGTGTTGTGTTAATACATCTCACCGTGTTACAGCTTTCCCCTCAAAAAGCCTTTCGCTAAGACTGTTCTTGTGGGATTTCCAAAGTGATATTTGGAAGCCCATAGAGGGCTTTGGTGAAAGAGGAAATATCTTCAGTTAAAAACTGAAAAAAAGGTTTCTGAGAAACTGCTTTGTGGTCTGTTAATTCAACTCACAGAGTTACAGATTTCCCCTTAATAAGCCTTTCACTAAGGCTGTTGTTGTGGAATTAGAAAAGTGATATTTGGAAGCCCATAGAGGGCTTTGGTGAAAAAGGAAATATCTTCAGTTAAAAGCTAAAGAGAAGTTTTCTGAGAAACTGCTTTGTGTTCTGTAAATTCAACTCACAGAGTTTGAGCTTTCCTATAAAGAATGCTTTCGCTAAGGATGTTGTTGTGGAAATTGCAAAGTGATATTTGGAAGCCCATAGAGGGCAATGGTGAAAATGGAAATATCCTAAGATAAAAAAAGAAAAGAAGCTTTCTGAGAAACCGCTTTTGGTTCTGTTAGTTCATCTCACAGAGTTACAGCTTTCCACTCAAGAAGCAGTTCACTAAGACAATTCTTGTGAAATTTCCAAAGTGATATTTGGAAGCCCGTAGTCGGCTATGGTGAAAAAGGAATATCTCCCCTTAAAAACTGGAAAGAAGATTTCTGAGAAACTGCATTGTGTTCTGTTAATTCATCTCACAGAGTCACAGCTTTCCCCTCAAGAAGCCTTTCGCTAAGACTGTTCTTGTGGAATTTGCAAGGTGATATTTGGAGGCACATAGAGGGCTACGGTGAAAAAGGAAATATCTTCCGTTAAAAACTGGAAAGAAGCTCTCTTAGAAACTGCTTTGTGTTCTGTGAATTCATCTCACAGAGTTACAGCTTTCCCCTCTAGAAGCCTTTCGCTAAGACTGTTCTTGTGGAATTTGCAAAGTGAAATTTGGAAGCCCTTAGAGAGCTATGGTGAAAAAGGAAATATCTTCCGTTAAAAACCGAAAAGAAGATCTCTGAGAAACTGCGTTGTGTTCTGTTATTTCATTTCACAGGGTTACAGCTTTCCTCTCAAGAAGCCTTTCCCTAAGACTGTTCTTGTGGAATTTGCAAAGTGATATTTGGAAGCCCTTAGAGGGCTATGGTGAAAAACGAAATATCTTCCATTATAAACTGGAAGGAACCTTTCTGAAAACTGCCTTGTGTTCTGTTAGTTCATCTCACAGAGTTACAGCTTTCCCCTCAAGAAGCCTTTCGATAAGACAGATCTGGAGGAATTTGCAAAGTGATATTTTTAATCACATAGAGGGCTATGGTGTAAATGGAAATATCCTAAGATAAAAACCGAAAAGAACCTTTCTGAGAAACTGCTTTCTGTTCTGTTAGTTCATCTCACAGAGTTACAGCTTTCCGCTCAAGGAGCCGTTCAATAAGACTGTTCTTGTGGAATTTGCCAAGTGATGTTTGGAAGCCATTAGAGGTCTAGGGTGAAAAAGGAAATATCCTAAGATAAAAACTGAAAAGAATATTTCTGAGGAACTGCTGTGTTTTCTCTTAATTCATCTCACAGAGTTACAGCTTTACCCTCAAGAAGCCTTTTGCTGAGGCTGCTGTTGTGGTATTTGCAAAGTGATATTTGGAAGCCCTTAGAGGGCAATGGTGAAAAAGGAAATATCTTCAGTTAAAAACTGAAAAGAAGCATTCTGAGATACTGCTTTGTGTTCTGTTAATTCTTCTCAAAGAATCACAGCTTTCCCCTAAAGAAACCTTCCGCTAAGACTGTTCTTGTGGAATTTGCAAAGTGATATTTCGAAGCCCATAGATGGCTATGGTGAAAAAGGAAATATCCTAAGATTAAAACCGAGAAGAAGCTTTCTGAGAAACTGCTTTGTGTTCTGTTAGTTAATCTCACAGTGTTAGAGCTTTCCCCTCAAGGAACCATTCAGTAAGACTGTTCTTGTGCAATTTTCAAAGTGACATTTGGAAGACCATAGAGGGCTACGGTGAAAAAGGAAATATCTTCCGTTAAAAACTGAAAAGAAGCACTCTGAGAAACTGCCGTGTGTTCTGTTAATATATCTCACCGAGTTACAGCTTTCTCCACAAGAAGCCTTTCACTAAGACTGTTCCTGTGGGATTTGCGTAGTGATATTTGGAAGCCCATAGAGGGCTATGGTGAAAAAGGAATTATCCTAAGATAAAATCTGGACAGAAGATTTCTGAGAAACTGCTTTATGTTCTGTTTATTCACAGCACAGAATTACAGCTTTTCTCTCCAGAAGCCTTTCGCTAAGACTGTTCTTGTGGAATTTGCAAGGTGATATTTGGAGGCACATAGAGGGCTATGGTGATAAACGAAATATCTTCCGTTAAAAACTGGAAAGAAGCTCTCTTAGAAACTGCTTTGTGTTCTGTGAATTCATCTCACAGAGTTACAGCTTTCCCCTCTGGAAGCCTTTCGCTAACACTGTTCTTGTGGAATTTGCAAAGTGAAATTTGGAAGCCCTTAGAGAGCTATGGTGAAAAAGGAAATATCTTCCGTTAAAAACCGAGAAGAAGATCTCTGAGAAACTGCTTTCTGTTCTGTTAGTTCATCTCACAGTGTTTCAGGTTTCCCCTCAAGAAGCCGTTCACTAACACTATTCTTGTGAAATTTGCAAAGTGATATTTCGAAACCCATAGATGGCTATGGTAAAATAGTAAATATCTTCCGTTAAAAACTGGAAAGAAGTTTTTGAGAACCTGCCGTGTGTTCTGTTAATACATCTCACCGAGTTGAAGCTTTCACTTCAAGAAGCCTTTAACTAAGACTGTTCTTGAGGCAATTGCAAAGTGATATTTGGAAGCCCATAGAGGACTATGATGAAAGAGGATATATCCTTAGAAAAACACTGAAAAGAAGCTTTCTGAGAAGCTGCTTTGTTTTCTCTTAATTCATTTCACAGAGTTACAGCTTTCCCCTCAAGAAGCCCTTCACTAGGACCTTCCTTCTGAAATTTGTAAAGTGATATTTGGAAGCCCATAGAGGGCTATGGTGAAAAAGGAAATATCTTCGGGTAAAAACTGGAGAGAAGCATTCTGGGAAACTGCCATGTGTTCTGTTAATATATCTCACCGCGTTACAGCTTTCACCTCAAGAAGCCATTCGGTAAGACTGTTCTTGTGGGATTTGCAATGTGATATTTGGAAGCCCCTAGAGGGCAATGGTGAAAATGGAAATATCCTAAGTTAAAAAAAGAAAAGAAGCTTTCTGAGAAACCGCTTTTCATTCTGTTAGTTCACCTCGCCGAGTTACAGCTTTCCACTCAAGAACGTATTCACTAAGACTTTTCTTGTGAAATTTGCAAAGTGATATTTGGAAGCCCGTAGAAAGCTATGGTGAAAGAGGAAATATCTTCTCTTAAAAACTGGAAAGAAGATTTCCGAGAAACTGCATTGTGTTCTGTTAATTGATCTCACACAGTCACAGCTCTCCCCTCAAGAAGCCTTTCGCTAAGACTGTTCTTGTGGAATTTGCAAAGTGATATTTGGAGGCCCATAGACGGTTATGGTGAAAAAGTAAATATATTCCGTTAAAAACTGGAAAGAATATTTCTGAGAGACTGCTTTGAGTTCTGTTAATTCATCTCACAGAGTTACAGCTTTTACATCAAGAAGCCTGTCGATAAGAATGTTGTGGAATTTGCAAAGTGATATTTGGAAGCCGACTGAGGTCTATGGTGAAAAAGGAAATATCCTAAGATAAAATCTAAAAAGAAGCTTTCTGAGAAACTGCTTTGTGTTCTGTTAATTCATCTCACAGAGTTACAGCTTTCCCCTCAAGAGGCCTGTCGCTAAGGCTGTGTTTGTGGAATTTGCAAGGTGATATTTGGAAGCCCATAGATGCCTATGGTGAAAATGGAAATATCCTAATTTAAAAATCGAAAAGAAGCTTTCTGAGAAACTGCCTTGTGTTCTGTTAGTTCATCTCACAGAGTTACAGCTTTACCCTCAAGAAGCCGTTCACTAAGACTGTTCTTGTGAAATTTGTAAAGTGATATTGGAAGCCCTTAGAGGGCTATGATGAAAAAGGAAATATCTTCAGTTAAAAACTGGAAAGAAGCTTTCTGAGAAACTACTTTATGGTCTCTTAATTCAACTCACAGAGTTACAGCTTTCCCTTCAAGAAGCCTTTCGCTAAGACTGTTCTTGTGGAATTTTCAAAGTTATATTTGGAGCCCTTAGAAGGCTATGGTGAAAAAGGAAATACCCTAAGATAAAAACTGAACAGAAGCTTTCTGAGAAGCTGCTTTCTGTATGTTAATTCATCTCACAGAGTTACAGCTTGTCCCTGCAGAAGCCTTTCACTAAGACTGTTCTTGTGGAATTTACAAAGTGATATTTGGAAGCCCATAGAGGGCAATGGTGAAAATGGAAATATCATAAGATAAAAAAAGAAAAGTAGCTTTCTGTGAAACTGCCTTGTGTTCTGTTAGTTCATCTCACAGAGTTATCGCTTTCCACTCAAGAAACTGTTCACTAAGACTGTTCTTGTGTAATTTGCAAAGAATTATTTGGAAGCACGTAGAGGGCTATGGTGAAAATGGAAATATCTTGCGTTAAGAACTGGAAAGAAGAATTCTGAGAAACTGCCGTGTGTTGTGTTAATACATCTCACCGTGTTACAGCTTTCCCCTCAAAAAGCCTTTCGCTAAGACTGTTCTTGTGGGATTTCCAAAGTGATATTTGGAAGCCCATAGAGGGCTTTGGTGAAAGAGGAAATATCTTCAGTTAAAAACTGAAAAAAAGGTTTCTGAGAAACTGCTTTGTGGTCTGTTAACTCAACTCACAGAGTTACAGATTTCCCCTTAATAAGCCTTTCACTAAGGCTGTTGTTGTGGAATTAGAAAAGTGATATTTGGAAGCCCATAGAGGGCTTTGGTGAAAAAGGAAATATCTTCAGTTAAAAGCTAAAGAGAAGCTTTCTGAGAAACTGCTTTGTGTTCTGTAAATTCAACTCACAGAGTTTGAGCTTTCCTATAAAGAATGCTTTCGCTAAGGATGTTGTTGTGGAAATTGCAAAGTGATATTTGGAAGCCCATAGAGGGCAATGGTGAAAATGGAAATATCCTAAGATAAAAAAAGAAAAGAAGCTTTCTGAGAAACCGCTTTTGGTTCTGTTAGTTCATCTCACAGAGTTACAGCTTTCCACTCAAGAAGCAGTTCACTAAGACAATTCTTGTGAAATTTCCAAAGTGATATTTGGAAGCCCGTAGTCGGCTATGGTGAAAAAGGAATATCTCCCGTTAAAAACTGGAAAGAAGATTTCTGAGAAACTGCATTGTGTTCTGTTAATTCATCTCACAGAGTCACAGCTTTCCCCTCAAGAAGCCTTTCGCTAAGACTGTTCTTGTGGAATTTGCAAGGTGATATTTGGAGGCACATAGAGGGCTATGGTGAAAAAGGAAATATCTTCCGTTAAAAACTGGAAAGAAGCTCTCTTAGAAACTGCTTTGTGTTCTGTGAATTCATCTCACAGAGTTACAGCTTTCCCCTCTAGAAGCCTTTCGCTAAGACTGTTCTTGTGGAATTTGCAAAGTGAAATTTGGAAGCCCTTAGACAGCTATGGTGAAAAAGGAAATATCTTCCGTTAAAAACCGAAAAGAAGATCTCTGAGAAACTGCGTTGTGTTCTGTTATTTCATTTCACAGGGTTACAGCTTTCCTCTCAAGAAGCCTTTCCCTAAGACTGTTCTTGTGGAATTTGCAAAGTGATATTTGGAAGCCCTTAGAGGGCTATGGTGAAAAACGAAATATCTTCCATTATATACTGGAAAGAACCTTTCTGAGAAACTGCCTTGTGTTCTGTTAGTTCATCTCACAGAGTTACAGCTTTCCCCTCAAGAAGCCTTTCGATAAGACAGATCTGGAGGAATTTGCAAGTGATATTTGGAAGGCCATAGACGGTTATGGTGAAAAAGGAAATATCTTCCGTTAAAAACTGGAAAGAAGCTTTCTGAGACACTGCTTTGTGTTCTGTTAATTCATCTCACAGAGTTATAGCTTTCCCCTCAAAAAGCCTTTCGCTAAGGCTGTTGTTGTGGAACTTGCAAAGTGATATTTTTAATCACATAGAGGGCTATGGTGTAAATGGAAATATCCTAAGATAAAAACCGAAAAGAACCTTTCTGAGAAACTGCTTTCTGTTCTGTTAGTTCATCTCACAGAGTTACAGCTTTCCGCTCAAGGAGCCGTTCAATAAGACTGTTCTTGTGGAATTTGTCAAGTGATGTTTGGAAGCCATTAGAGGTCTAGGGTGAAAAAGGAAATATCCTAAGATAAAAACTGAAAAGAATCTTTCTGAGGAACTGCTGTGTTTTCTCTTAATTCAACTCACAGAGTTACAGCTTTACCCTCAAGAAGCCTTTTGCTGAGGCTGCTGTTGTGGTATTTGCAAAGTGATATTTGGAAGCCCTTAGAGGGCAATGGTGAAAAAGGAAATATCTTCAGTTAAAAACTGAAAAGAAGCATTCTGAGATACTGCTTTGTGTTCTGTTAATTCTTCTCAAAGAATCACAGCTTTCCCCTAAAGAAACCTTCCGCTAAGACTGTTCTTGTGGAATTTGCAAAGTGATATTTCGAAGCCCATAGATGGCTATGGTGAAAAAGGAAATATCCTAAGATTAAAACCGAGAAGAAGCTTTCTGAGAAACTGCTTTGTGTTCTGTTAGTTAATCTCACAGTGTTAGAGCTTTCCCCTCAAGGAACCATTCAGTAAGACTGTTCTTGTGCAATTTTCAAAGTGACATTTGGAAGCCCATTGAGGGCTACAGTGAAAAAGGAAATATCTTCCGTTAAAAACTGAAAAGAAGCACTCTGAGAAACTGCCGTGTGTTCTGTTAATATATCTCACCGAGTTACAGCTTTCTCCACAAGAAGCCTTTCACTAAGACTGTTCCTGTGGGATTTGCGAAGTGATATTTGGAAGCCCATAGAGGGCTATGGTGAAAAAGGAAATATCCTAAGATAAAAACTGGAAAGAAGATTTCTGAGAAACTGCTTTATGTTCTGTTTATTCACAGCACAGAATTACAGCTTTTCTCTCCAGAAGCCTTTCGCTAAGACTGTTCTTGTGGAATTTGCAAAGTGATCTTGGAAGCCCATAGAGGGCTATGGTGAAAAAGGAAATAGCTTTAGTTAAAAACTGGAAAGAAACTTTCTGAGAAACTGCTTTTGTTCTGTTTATTCATCTGACAGATTTACAGCTTTCCCCTCACAAAGCCGTTAACTAAGACTGTTCTTGTGGAATTTTGCAACGTGATATTTGGAAGCCCAGAGAGAGCTACGGTGAAAAAGGAAATATCTTCCGTTAAAAACTGGAAAGAAGACTTCTGAGAAACTGCTTTGTGTTTTGTTAATTCATCTCACAGAGTTACAGCGTTCCCCTGAAGAACCCTTTCACTAAGACTGTTCTTGTGGAATTTGCAAAGTGATATTTCGAAGCCCATTGTGGGCTATGGTGAAAAAGGAAATACCCTAAGATAAAAACTGAAAAGAAGCTCTCTGAGAAACTCCTTTGTTTTCTGTTAATTCAACTCACAGAGTTACAGCTTTCCCCTCAAGAGGCCTGTCGCTAAGGCTGTTTTTGTGGAATTTGCAAGGTGATAGTTGGAAGCCCATAGATGCCTATGGTGAAAATGGAAATATCCTAAGATAAAAATCGAAAAGAAGCTTTCTGAGAAACTGCCTTGTGTTCTGTTAGTTCATCTCACAGAGTTACAGCTTTACCCTCAAGAAGCCGTTCACTAAGACTGTTCTTGTGAAATTTGTAAAGTGATATTGGAAGCCCTTAGAGGGCTATGATGAAAAAGGAAATATCTTCAGTTAAAAACTGGAAAGAAGCTTTCTGAGAAACTACTTTGTGGTCTCTTAATTCAACTCACAGAGTTACAGCTTTCCCTTCAAGAAGCCTTTCGCTAAGACTGTTCTTGTGGAATTTTCAAAGTTATATTTGGAGCCCTTAGAAGGCTATGGTGAAAAAGGAAATACCCTAAGATAAAAACTGAACAGAAGCTTTCTGAGAAGCTGCTTTGTGTATGTTAATTCATCTCACAGAGTTACAGCTTGTCCCTGCAGAAGCCTTTCACTAAGACTGTTCTTGTGGAATTTACAAAGTGATATTTGGAAGCCCATAGAGGGCAATGGTGAAAATGGAAATATCATAAGATAAAAAAAGAAAAGTAGCTTTCTGTGAAACTGCCTTGTGTTCTGTTAGTTCATCTCACAGAGTTATCGCTTTCCACTCAAGAAACTGTTCACTAAGACTGTTCTTGTGTAATTTGCAAAGAATTATTTGGAAGCACGTAGAGGGCTATGGTGAAAATGGAAATATCTTGCGTTAAGAACTGGAAAGAAGAATTCTGAGAAACTGCCGTGTGTTGTGTTAATACATCTCACCGTGTTACAGCTTTCCCCTCAAAAAGCCTTTCGCTAAGACTGTTCTTGTGGGATTTCCAAAGTGATATTTGGAAGCCCATAGAGGGCTTTGGTGAAAGAGGAAATATCTTCAGTTAAAAACTGAAAAAAAGGTTTCTGAGAAACTGCTTTGTGGTCTGTTAATTCAACTCACAGAGTTACAGATTTCCCCTTAATAAGCCTTTCACTAAGGCTGTTGTTGTGGAATTAGAAAAGTGATATTTGGAAGCCCATAGAGGGCTTTGGTGAAAAAGGAAATATCTTCAGTTAAAAGCTAAAGAGAAGCTTTCTGAGAAACTGCTTTGTGTTCTGTAAATTCAACTCACAGAGTTTGAGCTTTCCTATAAAGAATGCTTTCGCTAAGGATGTTGTTGTGGAAATTGCAAAGTGATATTTGGAAGCCCATAGAGGGCAATGGTGAAAATGGAAATATCCTAAGATAAAAAAAGAAAAGAAGCTTTCTGAGAAACCGCTTTTGGTTCTGTTAGTTCATCTCACAGAGTTACAGCTTTCCACTCAAGAAGCAGTTCACTAAGACAATTCTTGTGAAATTTCCAAAGTGATATTTGGAAGCCCGTAGTCGGCTATGGTGAAAAAGGAATATCTCCCGTTAAAAACTGGAAAGAAGATTTCTGAGAAACTGCATTGTGTTCTGTTAATTCATCTCACAGAGTCACAGCTTTCCCCTCAAGAAGCCTTTCGCTAAGACTGTTCTTGTGGAATTTGCAAGGTGATATTTGGAGGCACATAGAGGGCTATGGTGAAAAAGGAAATATCTTCTGTTAAAAACTGGAAAGAAGCTCTCTTAGAAACTGCTTTGTGTTCTGTGAATTCATCTCACAGAGTTACAGCTTTCCCCTCTAGAAGCCTTTCGCTAAGACTGTTCTTGTGGAATTTGCAAAGTGAAATTTGGAAGCCCTTAGAGAGCTATGGTGAAAAAGGAAATATCTTCCGTTAAAAACCGAAAAGAAGATCTCTGAGAAACTGCGTTGTGTTCTGTTATTTCATTTCACAGGGTTACAGCTTTCCTCTCAAGAAGCCTTTCCCTAAGACTGTTCTTGTGGAATTTGCAAAGTGATATTTGGAAGCCCTTAGAGGGCTATGGTGAAAAACGAAATATCTTCCATTATAAACTGGAAAGAACCTTTCCGAGAAACTGCCTTGTGTTCTGTTAGTTCATCTCACAGAGTTACAGCTTTCCCCTCAAGAAGCCTTTCGATAAGACAGATCTGGAGGAATTTGCAAGTGATATTTGGAAGGCCATAGACGGTTATGGTGAAAAAGGAAATATCTTCCGTTAAAAACTGGAAAGAAGCTTTCTGAGACACTGCTTTGTGTTCTGTTAATTCATCTCACAGAGTTATAGCTTTCCCCTCAAAAAGCCTTTCGCTAAGGCTGTTGTTGTGGAACTTGCAAAGTGATATTTTTAATCACATAGAGGGCTATTGTGTAAATGGAAATATCCTAAGATAAAAACCGAAAAGAACCTTTCTGAGAAACTGCTTTCTGTTCTGTTAGTTCATCTCACAGAGTTACAGCTTTCCGCTCAAGGAGCCGTTCAATAAGACTGTTCTTGTGGAATTTGTCAAGTGATGTTTGGAAGCCATTAGAGGTCTAGGGTGAAAAAGGAAATATCCTAAGATAAAAACTGAAAAGAATCTTTCTGAGGAACTGCTGTGTTTTCTCTTAATTCAACTCACAGAGTTACAGCTTTACCCTCAAGAAGCCTTTTGCTGAGGCTGCTGTTGTGGTATTTGCAAAGTGATATTTGGAAGCCCTTAGAGGGCAATGGTGAAAAAGGAAATATCTTCAGTTAAAAACTGAAAAGAAGCATTCTGAGATACTGCTTTGTGTTCTGTTAATTCTTCTCAAAGAATCACAGCTTTCCCCTAAAGAAACCTTCCGCTAAGACTGTTCTTGTGGAATTTGCAAAGTGATATTTCGAAGCCCATAGATGGCTATGGTGAAAAAGGAAATATCCTAAGATTAAAACCGAGAAGAAGCTTTCTGAGAAACTGCTTTGTGTTCTGTTAGTTAATCTCACAGTGTTAGAGCTTTCCCCTCAAGGAACCATTCAGTAAGACTGTTCTTGTGCAATTTTCAAAGTGACATTTGGAAGCCCATTGAGGGCTACAGTGAAAAAGGAAATATCTTCCGTTAAAAACTGAAAAGAAGCACTCTGAGAAACTGCCGTGTGTTCTGTTAATATATCTCACCGAGTTACAGCTTTCTCCACAAGAAGCCTTTCACTAAGACTGTTCCTGTGGGATTTGCGAAGTGATCTTTGGAAGCCCATAGAGGGCTATGGTGAAAAAGGAAATATCCTAAGATAAAAACTGGAAAGAAGATTTCTGAGAAACTGCTTTATGTTCTGTTTATTCACAGCACAGAATTACAGCTTTTCTCTCCAGAAGCCTTTCGCTAAGACTGTTCTTGTGGAATTTGCAAAGTGATCTTGGAAGCCCATAGAGGGCTATGGTGAAAAAGGAAATAGCTTTAGTTAAAAACTGGAAAGAAACTTTCTGAGAAACTGCTTTTGTTCTGTTTATTCATCTCACAGATTTACAGCTTTCCCCTCACAAAGCCGTTAACTAAGACTGTTCTTGTGGAATTTTGCAACGTGATATTTGGAAGCCCAGAGAGAGCTACGGTGAAAAAGGAAATATCTTCCGTTAAAAACTGGAAAGAAGACTTCTGAGAAACTGCTTTGTGTTTTGTTAATTCATCTCACAGAGTTACAGCGTTCCCCTGAAGAACCCTTTCACTAAGACTGTTCTTGTGGAATTTGCAAAGTGATATTTCGAAGCCCATTGTGGGCTATGGTGAAAAAGGAAATACCCTAAGATAAAAACTGAAAAGAAGCTCTCTGAGAAACTCCTTTGTTTTCTGTTAATTCAACTCACAGAGTTACAGCTTTCCCCTCAAGAGGCCTGTCGCTAAGGCTGTTTTTGTGGAATTTGCAAGGTGATAGTTGGAAGCCCATAGATGCCTATGGTGAAAATGGAAATATCCTAAGATAAAAATCGAAAAGAAGCTTTCTGAGAAACTGCCTTGTGTTCTGTTAGTTCATCTCACAGAGTTACAGCTTTACCCTCAAGAAGCCGTTCACTAAGACTGTTCTTGTGAAATTTGTAAAGTGATATTGGAAGCCCTTAGAGGGCTATGATGAAAAAGGAAATATCTTCAGTTAAAAACTGGAAAGAAGCTTTCTGAGAAACTACTTTGTGGTCTCTTAATTCAACTCACAGAGTTACAGCTTTCCCTTCAAGAAGCCTTTCGCTAAGACTGTTCTTGTGGAATTTTCAAAGTTATATTTGGAGCCCTTAGAAGGCTATGGTGAAAAAGGAAATACCCTAAGATAAAAACTGAACAGAAGCTTTCTGAGAAGCTGCTTTGTGTATGTTAATTCATCTCACAGAGTTACAGCTTGTCCCTGCAGAAGCCTTTCACTAAGACTGTTCTTGTGGAATTTACAAAGTGATATTTGGAAGCCCATAGAGGGCAATGGTGAAAATGGAAATATCATAAGATAAAAAAAGAAAAGTAGCTTTCTGTGAAACTGCCTTGTGTTCTGTTAGTTCATCTCACAGAGTTATCGCTTTCCACTCAAGAAACTGTTCACTAAGACTGTTCTTGTGTAATTTGCAAAGAATTATTTGGAAGCACGTAGAGGGCTATGGTGAAAATGGAAATATCTTGCGTTAAGAACTGGAAAGAAGAATTCTGAGAAACTGCCGTGTGTTGTGTTAATACATCTCACCGTGTTACAGCTTTCCCCTCAAAAAGCCTTTCGCTAAGACTGTTCTTGTGGGATTTCCAAAGTGATATTTGGAAGCCCATAGAGGGCTTTGGTGAAAGAGGAAATATCTTCAGTTAAAAACTGAAAAAAAGGTTTCTGAGAAACTGCTTTGTGGTCTGTTAATTCAACTCACAGAGTTACAGATTTCCCCTTAATAAGCCTTTCACTAAGGCTGTTGTTGTGGAATTAGAAAAGTGATATTTGGAAGCCCATAGAGGGCTTTGGTGAAAAAGGAAATATCTTCAGTTAAAAGCTAAAGAGAAGCTTTCTGAGAAACTGCTTTGTGTTCTGTAAATTCAACTCACAGAGTTTGAGCTTTCCTATAAAGAATGCTTTCGCTAAGGATGTTGTTGTGGAAATTGCAAAGTGATATTTGGAAGCCCATAGAGGGCAATGGTGAAAATGGAAATATCCTAAGATAAAAAAAGAAAAGAAGCTTTCTGAGAAACCGCTTTTGGTTCTGTTAGTTCATCTCACAGAGTTACAGCTTTCCACTCAAGAAGCAGTTCACTAAGACAATTCTTGTGAAATTTCCAAAGTGATATTTGGAAGCCCGTAGTCGGCTATGGTGAAAAAGGAATATCTCCCGTTAAAAACTGGAAAGAAGATTTCTGAGAAACTGCATTGTGTTCTGTTAATTCATCTCACAGAGTCACAGCTTTCCCCTCAAGAAGCCTTTCGCTAAGACTGTTCTTGTGGAATTTGCAAGGTGATATTTGGAGGCACATAGAGGGCTATGGTGAAAAAGGAAATATCTTCTGTTAAAAACTGGAAAGAAGCTCTCTTAGAAACTGCTTTGTGTTCTGTGAATTCATCTCACAGAGTTACAGCTTTCCCCTCTAGAAGCCTTTCGCTAAGACTGTTCTTGTGGAATTTGCAAAGTGAAATTTGGAAGCCCTTAGAGAGCTATGGTGAAAAAGGAAATATCTTCCGTTAAAAACCGAAAAGAAGATCTCTGAGAAACTGCGTTGTGTTCTGTTATTTCATTTCACAGGGTTACAGCTTTCCTCTCAAGAAGCCTTTCCCTAAGACTGTTCTTGTGGAATTTGCAAAGTGATATTTGGAAGCCCTTAGAGGGCTATGGTGAAAAACGAAATATCTTCCATTATAAACTGGAAAGAACCTTTCCGAGAAACTGCCTTGTGTTCTGTTAGTTCATCTCACAGAGTTACAGCTTTCCCCTCAAGAAGCCTTTCGATAAGACAGATCTGGAGGAATTTGCAAGTGATATTTGGAAGGCCATAGACGGTTATGGTGAAAAAGGAAATATCTTCCGTTAAAAACTGGAAAGAAGCTTTCTGAGACACTGCTTTGTGTTCTGTTAATTCATCTCACAGAGTTATAGCTTTCCCCTCAAAAAGCCTTTCGCTAAGGCTGTTGTTGTGGAACTTGCAAAGTGATATTTTTAATCACATAGAGGGCTATGGTGTAAATGGAAATATCCTAAGATAAAAACCGAAAAGAACCTTTCTGAGAAACTGCTTTCTGTTCTGTTAGTTCATCTCACAGAGTTACAGCTTTCCGCTCAAGGAGCCGTTCAATAAGACTGTTCTTGTGGAATTTGTCAAGTGATGTTTGGAAGCCATTAGAGGTCTAGGGTGAAAAAGGAAATATCCTAAGATAAAAACTGAAAAGAATCTTTCTGAGGAACTGCTGTGTTTTCTCTTAATTCAACTCACAGAGTTACAGCTTTACCCTCAAGAAGCCTTTTGCTGAGGCTGCTGTTGTGGTATTTGCAAAGTGATATTTGGAAGCCCTTAGAGGGCAATGGTGAAAAAGGAAATATCTTCAGTTAAAAACTGAAAAGAAGCATTCTGAGATACTGCTTTGTGTTCTGTTAATTCTTCTCAAAGAATCACAGCTTTCCCCTAAAGAAACCTTCCGCTAAGACTGTTCTTGTGGAATTTGCAAAGTGATATTTCGAAGCCCATAGATGGCTATGGTGAAAAAGGAAATATCCTAAGATTAAAACCGAGAAGAAGCTTTCTGAGAAACTGCTTTGTGTTCTGTTAGTTAATCTCACAGTGTTAGAGCTTTCCCCTCAAGGAACCATTCAGTAAGACTGTTCTTGTGCAATTTTCAAAGTGACATTTGGAAGCCCATTGAGGGCTACAGTGAAAAAGGAAATATCTTCCGTTAAAAACTGAAAAGAAGCACTCTGAGAAACTGCCGTGTGTTCTGTTAATATATCTCACCGAGTTACAGCTTTCTCCACAAGAAGCCTTTCACTAAGACTGTTCCTGTGGGATTTGCGAAGTGATCTTTGGAAGCCCATAGAGGGCTATGGTGAAAAAGGAAATATCCTAAGATAAAAACTGGAAAGAAGATTTCTGAGAAACTGCTTTATGTTCTGTTTATTCACAGCACAGAATTACAGCTTTTCTCTCCAGAAGCCTTTCGCTAAGACTGTTCTTGTGGAATTTGCAAAGTGATCTTGGAAGCCCATAGAGGGCTATGGTGAAAAAGGAAATAGCTTTAGTTAAAAACTGGAAAGAAACTTTCTGAGAAACTGCTTTTGTTCTGTTTATTCATCTCACAGATTTACAGCTTTCCCCTCACAAAGCCGTTAACTAAGACTGTTCTTGTGGAATTTTGCAACGTGATATTTGGAAGCCCAGAGAGAGCTACGGTGAAAAAGGAAATATCTTCCGTTAAAAACTGGAAAGAAGACTTCTGAGAAACTGCTTTGTGTTTTGTTAATTCATCTCACAGAGTTACAGCGTTCCCCTGAAGAACCCTTTCACTAAGACTGTTCTTGTGGAATTTGCAAAGTGATATTTCGAAGCCCATTGTGGGCTATGGTGAAAAAGGAAATACCCTAAGATAAAAACTGAAAAGAAGCTCTCTGAGAAACTCCTTTGTTTTCTGTTAATTCAACTCACAGAGTTACAGCTTTCCCCTCAAGAGGCCTGTCGCTAAGGCTGTTTTTGTGGAATTTGCAAGGTGATAGTTGGAAGCCCATAGATGCCTATGGTGAAAATGGAAATATCCTAAGATAAAAATCGAAAAGAAGCTTTCTGAGAAACTGCCTTGTGTTCTGTTAGTTCATCTCACAGAGTTACAGCTTTACCCTCAAGAAGCCGTTCACTAAGACTGTTCTTGTGAAATTTGTAAAGTGATATTGGAAGCCCTTAGAGGGCTATGATGAAAAAGGAAATATCTTCAGTTAAAAACTGGAAAGAAGCTTTCTGAGAAACTACTTTGTGGTCTCTTAATTCAACTCACAGAGTTACAGCTTTCCCTTCAAGAAGCCTTTCGCTAAGACTGTTCTTGTGGAATTTTCAAAGTTATATTTGGAGCCCTTAGAAGGCTATGGTGAAAAAGGAAATACCCTAAGATAAAAACTGAACAGAAGCTTTCTGAGAAGCTGCTTTGTGTATGTTAATTCATCTCACAGAGTTACAGCTTGTCCCTGCAGAAGCCTTTCACTAAGACTGTTCTTGTGGAATTTACAAAGTGATATTTGGAAGCCCATAGAGGGCAATGGTGAAAATGGAAATATCATAAGATAAAAAAAGAAAAGTAGCTTTCTGTGAAACTGCCTTGTGTTCTGTTAGTTCATCTCACAGAGTTATCGCTTTCCACTCAAGAAACTGTTCACTAAGACTGTTCTTGTGTAATTTGCAAAGAATTATTTGGAAGCACGTAGAGGGCTATGGTGAAAATGGAAATATCTTGCGTTAAGAACTGGAAAGAAGAATTCTGAGAAACTGCCGTGTGTTGTGTTAATACATCTCACCGTGTTACAGCTTTCCCCTCAAAAAGCCTTTCGCTAAGACTGTTCTTGTGGGATTTCCAAAGTGATATTTGGAAGCCCATAGAGGGCTTTGGTGAAAGAGGAAATATCTTCAGTTAAAAACTGAAAAAAAGGTTTCTGAGAAACTGCTTTGTGGTCTGTTAATTCAACTCACAGAGTTACAGATTTCCCCTTAATAAGCCTTTCACTAAGGCTGTTGTTGTGGAATTAGAAAAGTGATATTTGGAAGCCCATAGAGGGCTTTGGTGAAAAAGGAAATATCTTCAGTTAAAAGCTAAAGAGAAGCTTTCTGAGAAATTGCTTTGTGTTCTGTAAATTCAACTCACAGAGTTTGAGCTTTCCTATAAAGAATGCTTTCGCTAAGGATGTTGTTGTGGAAATTGCAAAGTGATATTTGGAAGCCCATAGAGGGCAATGGTGAAAATGGAAATATCCTAAGATAAAAAAAGAAAAGAAGCTTTCTGAGAAACCGCTTTTGGTTCTGTTAGTTCATCTCACAGAGTTACAGCTTTCCACTCAAGAAGCAGTTCACTAAGACAATTCTTGTGAAATTTCCAAAGTGATATTTGGAAGCCCGTAGTCGGCTATGGTGAAAAAGGAATATCTCCCGTTAAAAACTGGAAAGAAGATTTCTGAGAAACTGCATTGTGTTCTGTTAATTCATCTCACAGAGTCACAGCTTTCCCCTCAAGAAGCCTTTCGCTAAGACTGTTCTTGTGGAATTTGCAAGGTGATATTTGGAGGCACATAGAGGGCTATGGTGAAAAAGGAAATATCTTCTGTTAAAAACTGGAAAGAAGCTCTCTTAGAAACTGCTTTGTGTTCTGTGAATTCATCTCACAGAGTTACAGCTTTCCCCTCTAGAAGCCTTTCGCTAAGACTGTTCTTGTGGAATTTGCAAAGTGAAATTTGGAAGCCCTTAGAGAGCTATGGTGAAAAAGGAAATATCTTCCGTTAAAAACCGAAAAGAAGATCTCTGAGAAACTGCGTTGTGTTCTGTTATTTCATTTCACAGGGTTACAGCTTTCCTCTCAAGAAGCCTTTCCCTAAGACTGTTCTTGTGGAATTTGCAAAGTGATATTTGGAAGCCCTTAGAGGGCTATGGTGAAAAACGAAATATCTTCCATTATAAACTGGAAAGAACCTTTCCGAGAAACTGCCTTGTGTTCTGTTAGTTCATCTCACAGAGTTACAGCTTTCCCCTCAAGAAGCCTTTCGATAAGACAGATCTGGAGGAATTTGCAAGTGATATTTGGAAGGCCATAGACGGTTATGGTGAAAAAGGAAATATCTTCCGTTAAAAACTGGAAAGAAGCTTTCTGAGACACTGCTTTGTGTTCTGTTAATTCATCTCACAGAGTTATAGCTTTCCCCTCAAAAAGCCTTTCGCTAAGGCTGTTGTTGTGGAACTTGCAAAGTGATATTTTTAATCACATAGAGGGCTATGGTGTAAATGGAAATATCCTAAGATAAAAACCGAAAAGAACCTTTCTGAGAAACTGCTTTCTGTTCTGTTAGTTCATCTCACAGAGTTACAGCTTTCCGCTCAAGGAGCCGTTCAATAAGACTGTTCTTGTGGAATTTGTCAAGTGATGTTTGGAAGCCATTAGAGGTCTAGGGTGAAAAAGGAAATATCCTAAGATAAAAACTGAAAAGAATCTTTCTGAGGAACTGCTGTGTTTTCTCTTAATTCAACTCACAGAGTTACAGCTTTACCCTCAAGAAGCCTTTTGCTGAGGCTGCTGTTGTGGTATTTGCAAAGTGATATTTGGAAGCCCTTAGAGGGCAATGGTGAAAAAGGAAATATCTTCAGTTAAAAACTGAAAAGAAGCATTCTGAGATACTGCTTTGTGTTCTGTTAATTCTTCTCAAAGAATCACAGCTTTCCCCTAAAGAAACCTTCCGCTAAGACTGTTCTTGTGGAATTTGCAAAGTGATATTTCGAAGCCCATAGATGGCTATGGTGAAAAAGGAAATATCCTAAGATTAAAACCGAGAAGAAGCTTTCTGAGAAACTGCTTTGTGTTCTGTTAGTTAATCTCACAGTGTTAGAGCTTTCCCCTCAAGGAACCATTCAGTAAGACTGTTCTTGTGCAATTTTCAAAGTGACATTTGGAAGCCCATTGAGGGCTACAGTGAAAAAGGAAATATCTTCCGTTAAAAACTGAAAAGAAGCACTCTGAGAAACTGCCGTGTGTTCTGTTAATATATCTCACCGAGTTACAGCTTTCTCCACAAGAAGCCTTTCACTAAGACTGTTCCTGTGGGATTTGCGTAGTGATATTTGGAAGCCCATAGAGGGCTATGGTGAAAAAGGAAATATCCTAAGATAAAATCTGGACAGAAGATTTCTGAGAAACTGCTTTATGTTCTGTTTATTCACAGCACAGAATTACAGCTTTTCTCTCCAGAAGCCTTTCGCTAAGACTGTTCTTGTGGAATTTGCAAAGTGATCTTGGAAGCCCATAGAGGGCTATTTTGAAAAAGGAAATAGCTTTAGTTAAAAACTGGAAAGAAACTTTCTGAGAAACTGCTTTTGTTCTGTTTATTCATCTCACAGATTTACAGCTTTCCCCTCACAAAGCCGTTAACTAAGACTGTTCTTGTGGAATTTTGCAAAGTGATATTTGGAAGCCCAGAGAGAGCTACGGTGAAAAAGGAAATATCTTCCGTTAAAAACTGGAAAGAAGACTTCTGAGAAACTGCTTTGTGTTTTGTTAATTCATCTCACAGAGTTACAGCGTTCCCCTGAAGAACCCTTTCACTAAGACTGTTCTTGTGGAATTTGCAAAGTGATATTTCGAAGCCCATTGTGGGCTATGGTGAAAAAGGAAATACCCTAAGATAAAAACTGAAAAGAAGCTTTCTGAGAAACTGCTTTGTTTTCTGTTAATTCAACTCACAGAGTTACAGCTTTCCCCTCAAGAGGCCTGTCGCTAAGGCTGCTTTTGTGGAATTTGCAAGGTGATAGTTGGAAGCCCATAGATGCCTATGGTGTAAATGGAAATATCCTAAGATAAAAATCGAAAAGAAGCTTTCTGAGAAACTGCCTTGTGTTCTGTTAGTTCATCTCACAGAGTTACAGCTTTACCCTCAAGAAGCCGTTCACTAAGACTGTTCTTGTGAAATTTGTAAAGTGATATTGGAAGCCCTTAGAGGGCTATGATGAAAAAGGAAATATCTTCAGTTAAAAACTGGAAAGAAGCTTTCTGAGAAACTACTTTGTGGTCTCTTAATTCAACTCACAGAGTTACAGCTTTCCCTTCAAGAAGCCTTTCGCTAAGACTGTTCTTGTGGAATTTTCAAAGTTATATTTGGAGCCCTTAGAAGGCTATGGTGAAAAAGGAAATACCCTAAGATAAAAACTGAACAGAAGCTTTCTGAGAAGCTGCTTTGTGTATGTTAATTCATCTCACAGAGTTACAGCTTGTCCCTGCAGAAGCCTTTCACTAAGACTGTTCTTGTGGAATTTACAAAGTGATATTTGGAAGCCCATAGAGGGCAATGGTGAAAATGGAAATATCATAAGATAAAAAAAGAAAAGTAGCTTTCTGTGAAACTGCCTTGTGTTCTGTTAGTTCATCTCACAGAGTTATCGCTTTCCACTCAAGAAACTGTTCACTAAGACTGTTCTTGTGTAATTTGCAAAGAATTATTTGGAAGCACGTAGAGGGCTATGGTGAAAATGGAAATATCTTGCGTTAAGAACTGGAAAGAAGAATTCTGAGAAACTGCCGTGTGTTGTGTTAATACATCTCACCGTGTTACAGCTTTCCCCTCAAAAAGCCTTTCGCTAAGACTGTTCTTGTGGGATTTCCAAAGTGATATTTGGAAGCCCATAGAGGGCTTTGGTGAAAGAGGAAATATCTTCAGTTAAAAACTGAAAAAAAGGTTTCTGAGAAACTGCTTTGTGGTCTGTTAATTCAACTCACAGAGTTACAGATTTCCCCTTAATAAGCCTTTCACTAAGGCTGTTGTTGTGGAATTAGAAAAGTGATATTTGGAAGCCCATAGAGGGCTTTGGTGAAAAAGGAAATATCTTCAGTTAAAAGCTAAAGAGAAGCTTTCTGAGAAACTGCTTTGTGTTCTGTAAATTCAACTCACAGAGTTTGAGCTTTCCTATAAAGAATGCTTTCGCTAAGGATGTTGTTGTGGAAATTGCAAAGTGATATTTGGAAGCCCATAGAGGGCAATGGTGAAAATGGAAATATCCTAAGATAAAAAAAGAAAAGAAGCTTTCTGAGAAACCGCTTTTGGTTCTGTTAGTTCATCTGACAGAGTTACAGCTTTCCACTCAAGAAGCAGTTCACTAAGACAATTCTTGTGAAATTTCCAAAGTGATATTTGGAAGCCCGTAGTCAGCTATGGTGAAAAAGGAATATCTCCCGTTAAAAACTGGAAAGAAGATTTCTGAGAAACTGCATTGTGTTCTGTTAATTCATCTCACAGAGTCACAGCTTTCCCCTCAAGAAGCCTTTCGCTAAGACTGTTCTTGTGGAATTTGCAAGGTGATATTTGGAGGCACATAGAGGGCTATGGTGAAAAAGGAAATATCTTCTGTTAAAAACTGGAAAGAAGCTCTCTTAGAAACTGCTTTGTGTTCTGTGAATTCATCTCACAGAGTTACAGCTTTCCCCTCTAGAAGCCTTTCGCTAAGACTGTTCTTGTGGAATTTGCAAAGTGAAATTTGGAAGCCCTTAGAGAGCTATGGTGAAAAAGGAAATATCTTCCGTTAAAAACCGAAAAGAAGATCTCTGAGAAACTGCGTTGTGTTCTGTTATTTCATTTCACAGGGTTACAGCTTTCCTCTCAAGAAGCCTTTCCCTAAGACTGTTCTTGTGGAATTTGCAAAGTGATATTTGGAAGCCCTTAGAGGGCTATGGTGAAAAACGAAATATGTTCCATTATAAACTGGAAAGAACCTTTCTGAGAAACTGCCTTGTGTTCTGTTAGTTCATCTCACAGAGTTACAGCTTTCCCCTCAAGAAGCCTTTCGATAAGACAGATCTGGAGGAATTTGCAAGTGATATTTGGAAGGCCATAGACGGTTATGGTGAAAAAGGAAATATCTTCCGTTAAAAACTGGAAAGAAGCTTTCTGAGACACTGCTTTGTGTTCTGTTAATTCATCTCACAGAGTTATAGCTTTCCCCTCAAAAAGCCTTTCGCTAAGGCTGTTGTTGTGGAACTTGCAAAGTGATATTTTTAATCACATAGAGGGCTATGGTGTAAATGGAAATATCCTAAGATAAAAACCGAAAAGAACCTTTCTGAGAAACTGCTTTCTGTTCTGTTAGTTCATCTCACTGAGTTACAGCTTTCCGCTCAAGGAGCCGTTCAATAAGACTGTTCTTGTGGAATTTGCCAAGTGATGTTTGGAAGCCATTAGAGGTCTAGGGTGAAAAAGGAAATATCCTAAGATAAAAACTGAAAAGAATCTTTCTGAGGAACTGCTGTGTTTTCTCTTAATTCAACTCACAGAGTTACAGCTTTACCCTCAAGAAGCCTTTTGCTGAGGCTGCTGTTGTGGAATTTGCAAGGTGATATTTGGAGGCACATAGATGGCTATGGTGAAAAAGGAAATATCTTCCGTTAAAAACTTTAAAGAAGCTCTCTTAGAAACTGCTTTGTGTTCTGTGAATTCATCTCACAGAGTTACAGCTTTCCCCTCTAGAAGCCTTTCGCTAACACTGTTCTTGTGGAATTTGCAAAGTGAAATTTGGAAGCCCTTAGAGAGCTATTGTGAAAAAGGAAATATCTTCCGTTAAAAACCGAAAAGAAGATCTCTGAGAAACTGCTTTCTGTTCTGTTAGTTCATCTCACAGAGTTTCAGCTTTCCCCTCAAGAAGCCGTTCACTAACACTATTCTTGTGAAATTTGCAAAGTGATATTTCGAAACCCATAGATGGCTATGGTAAAATAGTAAATATCTTCCGTTAAAAACTGGAAAGAAGTTTTTTGAGAACCTGCCGTGTGTTCTGTTAATACATCTCACCGAGTTGAAGCTTTCACTTCAAGAAGCCTTTAACTAAGACTGTTCTTGAGGCAATTGCAAAGTGATATTTGGAAGCCCATAGAGGACTATGATGAAAGAGGATATATCCTTAGAAAAACACTGAAAAGAAGCTTTCTGAGAAGCTGCTTTGTGTTCTGTTAATTCATTTCACAGCGTTACAGCTTTCCCCTCAAGAAGCCCTTCACTAGGACCTTCCTTCTGAAATTTGTAAAGTGATATTTGGAAGCCCATAGAGGGCTATGGTGAAAAAGGAAATATCTTCGGGTAAAAACTGGAGAGAAGCATTCTGGGAAACTGCCGTGTGTTCTGTTAATATATCTCACCGCGTTACAGCTTTCACCTCAAGAAGCCATTCGGTAAGACTGTTCTTGTGGGATTTGCAATGTGATATTTGGAAGCCCCTAGAGGGCAATGGTGAAAATGGAAATATCCTAAGTTTAAAGAAGAAAAGAAGCTTTCTGAGAAACCGCTTTTCGTTCTGTTAGTTCATCTCGCCGAGTTACAGCTTTCCACTCAAGAAAGTATTCACTAAGACTTTTCTTGTAAAATTTGCAAAGTGATATTTGGAAGCCCGTAGAAAGCTATGGTGAAAGAGGAAATATCTTCTGTTAAAAACTGGAAAGAAGATTTCCGAGAAACTGCATTGTGTTCTGTTAATTCATCTCACACAGTCACAGCTTTCCCTCAAGAAGCCTTTCGCTATGACTGTTCTTGTGGAATTTGCAAAGTGATATTTGGAGGCCCATAGACGGTTATGGTGAAAAAGTAAATATATTCCGTTAAAAACTGGAAAGAATATTTCTGAGAAACTGCTTTGAGTTCTGTTAATTCATCTCACAGAGTTACAGCTTTTACCTCAAGAAGCCTTTCGATAAGACTGTTGTGGAATTTGCAAAGTGATATTTGGAAGCCGATTGAGGGCTATGGTGAAAAAGGAAATATCCTAAGATAAAATCTAAAAAGAAGCTTTCTGAGAAACTGCTTTGTGTTCTGTTAGCTCATCACACAGAGTTACAGCTTATCCCTCCAGAAGCCTTTCGCTAAGACTGTTCTTGTGGAATTTGCAAAGTGATTTTTGTAAGCCCATAGAGGGCTATGGTGACAAAGGAAATATCTTCCGTTAAAAACTTTAAAGAAACTCTCTTAGAAACTGCTTTGTGTTCTGTGAATTCATCTCACAGAGTTACAGCTTTCCCCTCTAGAAGCCTTTCGCTAAGACTGTTCTTGTGGAATTTGCAAAGTGAAATTTGGAAGCCCTTAGAGAGCTATGGTGAAAAAGGAAATATCTTCCGTTAAAAACCGAAAAGAAGATCTCTGAGAAACTGCTTTCTGTTCTGTTAGTTCATCTCACAGAGTTTCAGCTTTCCCCTCAAGAAGCCGTTCACTAACACTATTCTTGTGAAATTTGCAAAGTGATATTTCGAAACCCATAGATGGCTATGGTAAAAAAGTAAATATCTTCCGTTAAAAACTGGAAAGAAATTTTTTGAGAACCTGCCGTGTGTTCTGTTAATACATCTCACTGAGTTGAAGCTTTCTCTTCAAGAAGCCTTTAACTAAGACTGTTCTTGAGGCAATTGCAAAGTGATATTTGGAAGCCCATAGAGGACTATGATGAAAGAGGATATATCCTTAGAAAAACACAGAAAAGAAGCTTTCTGAGAAGCTGCTTTGTGTTCTGTTAACTCATTTCACAGAGTTACAGCTTTCCCCTCAAGAAGCCCTTCACTAGGACCTTTCTTCTGAAATTTGTAAAGTGATATTTGGAAGCCCATAGAGGTCTATGGTGAAAAAGGAAATATCTTCGGGTAAAAACTGGAAAGAAGCATTCTGGGAAACTGCCGGGTGTTCTGTTAATATATCTCACCGAGTTACAGCTTTCACCTCCAGAAGCCATTCGGTGAGACTGTTCTTGTGGGATTTGCAATGTGATATTTGGAAGCCCCTAGAGGGCAATGGTGAAAATGGAAATATCCTAAGTTAAAAAAAGAAAAGAAGCTTTCTGAGAAACCGCTTTTCGTTCTGTTAGTTCATCTCGCCGAGTTACAGCTTTCCACTCAAGAACGTATTCACTAAGACTTTTCTTTTGAAATGTGCAAAGTGATATTTGGAAGCCCGTAGAAAGCTATGGTGAAACAGGAAATATCTTCTGTTAAAAACTGGAAAGAAGATTTCCGAGAAACTGCATTGTGTTCTGTTAATTCATCTCACACAGTCACAGCTTTCCCCTCAAGAAGCCTTTCGCTAAGACTGTTCTTGTGGAATTTGCAAAGTGATATTTGGAGGCCCATAGACGGTTATGGTGAAAAAGTAAATATATTCCGTTAAAAACTGGAAAGAATATTTCTGAGAAACTGCTTTGAGTTCTGTTAATTCATCTCAGAGAGTTACAGATTTTACCTCAAGAAGCCTTTCGATAAGAATGTTGTGGAATTTGCAAAGTGATATTTGGAAGCCGATTGAGGGCTATGGTGAAAAAGGAAATATCCTAAGATAAAATATAAAAAGAAGCTTTCTGAGAAACTGCTTTGTGTTCTGTTAATTCATCTCACAGAGTTACAGCTTATCCCTCCAGAAGCCTTTCGCTAAGACTGTTCTTGTGGAATTTGCAAAGTGATTTTTGGAAGCCCATAGAGGGCTATGGTGACAAAGGAAATATCTTCCGTTAAAAACTTTAAAGAAGCTTTGTGAGAAACTGCTTTGTGTTCTGTTAATGCATCTCACAGAGTTACAGCTATTCCCACCAGAACCCTTTCGCTAAGACTGTTCTTGTGGAATTTGCAACGTGATATTTGGAAGCCCATTGAGGGCTATGCTGAAATAGGAATAATTTTCCGTTGAAAACTGGAAGGAAGATTTCTGAGAAACTGTTGTGTGTTCTGTTAATTCATCTCACTTAGTTACAGCTTTCCTCTCAAGAAGCACTTCAGTAAGACTGTTCTTGTGGATTTTGCAAAGTGAAATTTGGAAGCCCATAGAGGGCTATGGTGAAAAAGGAAATATCTTCCGTTAAAAACCGAAAAGAAGCACTCTGAGAAATTGCTTGGTGTTCTGTGAGTTCATGTCACAGATTTGCAGCTTTCGCCTGAAGAAGCCTTTCGCTAAGACTGTTCTTGTGGAATTTGTAAAGTGATATTTGGAAGCCCATGGAGGTCTATGGTGAAAAAGGAAATATCTTCAGTTAAAAACTGAAAAGAAGCTTTCTGAGAAACTGCTTGGTGTTCTGTTAGTTCATGTCACAGAATTACAGCATTCCCCTCAAGAAGCCGTTCATTAGGATTGTTCTTGTGAAATTTGCAAAGTGATATTTGGAAGCCCTTAGAGGGCTATGGTGAAAAATGAAATATCTTCAGTTAAAAACGGGAAAGAAACGTTCTGTGAAACTGCTTCTTTGTTCTGTTAATTCTTCTCAGGGAGTTACAGCTTTCCCCTCAAGAAGCCTTTCGCTAAGACTGTTCTTGTGGAATTTGCAAAGTGATATTTGGAAGCCCGTAGATGGCTATGAAGAAAAAGGAAAGATAAGAAAAGAAGCTTTCTGAGAAACTGCTTTTTGTTCTGTTAATTCATCTCACAGAATTACAGCTTTTCCCTCAAAAAGCCTTTCAGTAAGACTGTTCTTGTGGGATTAACAAAGTGATATTTGGAAGCTCTTAGAGTGCTCTGGTGAAAAAGGAAATATCTACAGTTAAAAACTGGAAAGAAGCTTTCTGAGAAATTGGTTTGTGTTCAGTTAATTCATCTCGAAGAGTTACAGCTTTCCCCTCAAGAAGCCTTTCGCTTAGACTGTTCTTGTGGAATTTGCATAGTGATCATTGGAAGCCCCTAGAGGGCTATGGTGAAAAAGGAAATATCTTCAGTTAAAAACTGAAAAGAAAGTTTCTGAGAAACTGCTGTGTGTTCTGTTAATTATACAATTGACCGAGTTTCAACTTTCCCCACAAGAAACCTTCGCTAAGAACGTTCTTGTGGGATATTCAAAGTCATATTTGGAAGCCCATAGACGGCTGTGGTGAAAAAGGAAGGATGTTCCGGTAAAAACTGGAAAGAAGATTTCTGAGAAGCTGCTTTGTGTTCTGTTAATTCATCTCACAGAGTTACAGCTTTCTTCTCAAGAAGCCGTTCACTAAAACTGTTCTTGTGGAATTTGCAAAGTGATATTTGGAAGCCGATTGAGGGCTGTGGTGAAAAAGGAAATAGCCTAAGATAAAATCTGAAAAGACGCTTTCTGAGAAACTACTTTGTGTTCTGTTAATTTAACTCACAGAATTACAGATTTCCCCTCAAGAAGCCTTATGCTAAGGCTGTTTTTGTGGAATTTGCAAAGTGATATTAGAAGCCCATGCAGGGCTATGGTGAAAAAGGAAATATCTTCCGTTGAAAACTAGAAAGAAGCTTTCTGAGAAACTGCTTTGTGTTCTGTTAATTCATCTCACCGAGTTACAGCATTGCCCTCCAGAAGCCTTTCGCTAAGACTGTTCTTGTGGAATTTGCAAAGGGATATTTGGAAGCCGATGAAGGGCTGCGGTGAAAAAGGAAATATACTAAGATAAAAACTGAAAAGAAGCTTCCTGAGAAACTGCTTTGTATTCTGAAAATTCAACTCACAGAGTTACAGCTTTACAATCAAGAAGCCTTTCGCTAAGGCTGTTGTTGTGTAAATTGCAAAGTGATATTTGGAAGCCCCTAGAGAGTAATGGTGAAAAAGGAAATAACTTCAGTTAAAAACTTAAAAGAAGCTTTCTGAGAAACTGCTTTGTGTTCTGTTAATTCATCACACAGAGTTACAGCTTTTCCTCAAGATCCCTTTCGCAAAGACTATTCTTGTGGAATTTGCAAAGTAATATTTGGAAGTCCATAAAGGGCTATGATGAAAATGGAAATATCCTAAGATAAAAACCGAAAAGAAGCTTTCTGTGAAACTGCTTTGTGTTCTGTAATTCCTCTCACATAGTTACAGCTTTCCCCTCAAGAATTCGTTCACTGAGACTATTCTTGTGAAATTTGCAAAGTGATATTTGGAAGCCCATAGAGGGCTATGGTGAAAAAGGAAATATCTTCCGTTAAAAACTGGAAAGCAACATTCTGAGAAACTGCCGTGTGTACTGTTAATATATCTCACCGAGTTACAGCTTTCCCCTCAAGAGGCCTTTCGCTAAGACAGTTCTGTGGGATTTGCAAAGTAATATTTGGAAATCCATAAAGGTCTATGGTGAAAAAGAAATATCTTCAGTTAACAACTGGAAAGGAGCTTTCTGAGAAAGTGCTTTGTGTTCTGTTAATTCATCTAACAGAGTTACAGCTTTCCCCTCAAGAAGCCTTTCGCTAAGACTGTTCTTGTGGAATTTGCAAAGTGATATTTGGAAGCCCATAGAGGGATATGGTGAAAAAGGTAATATCTTCAGTTAAAAACCGGAAAGAAGCTTTCTGAGAAACTACTTTGTATTCTGTTAATTCATCTCACAGAGTTACAGCTTTCCCCTCAAGAATTCTTTCGTTAAGATTGTTCTTGTGGAATCTGCAGCGTGATCTTTGGAAGCCCATAGAAGGCTACGGTGAAAAAGGAAATATCTTCAGTTAAAAACTGAAAAGAAGCTTTCTGAGGAACTGCTTTGTGTTCGGCAAATTCATCTCAATGATTTACAGCTTTACCCTCAAGAAGCCTTTCGCTAAGACTGTTTTTGTGGAATTTCAAAGTGATATTTGGAAGCCCATAGAGGGCTATGGTGAAGAAGGAAATATCTTCCGTTAAAAACTGGAAAGACGCTTTCTGAGAAACTGCTTTGTGTTCTGTTATTTCATCTCACAGAGTTACAGCTTTCCTCTCAAGTAGCCTTTCGCTAAGACAGTTTTTGTGGAATTTACAAAGTGATATTTGGAAGCCCATAGAGGGATATCGTGAAAAAGGAAATATCTTCCGTTAAAAACTGGAAAGAGGCATTCTGAGAAACTCCTTTGTGTTCTCTTAATTCAACTCACAGAGTTACATCTTTCCCCTGAAGAAATCTTTCCTTAAGACAGTTTTTGTGGAATTTGGAAACGGATACTTAGAAGCCCATAGAGGGCTATGGTGAAAAAGGAAATATCTTCTGTTAAAAACTGGAAAGAATCTTTCTGAGAAACTGCCTTGTGTTCTGTTAATTCATCTCACAGAGTTACAGTTTTCCCTTCAAGAAGCCTTTCGCTAAGACTGTACTTCTGGAATTTGCAAAGTGATATTTCGAAGCCCAAAGAGGTCTAGGGTGAAAAAGGAAATATCTTCAGTTAAAAACTGGAAAGAAGCTGCCTGAGAAACTGCTTTGTCTTCTCTTAATTCATCTCACGGAATTGCAGCTTTCCCTTCAAGAATCCTTTCGCTAAGGCTGTCTTGTGGAATCTGGAAAGTGATATTTGTAAGCCCATAGAGCGCTTTGCTGAAAAAGGAAGTATCTTTTGTGAAAAACAGGAATGAACCTTTCTGAGAAACTGTTTTCTGCTCTCTTATTTCATCTCAGAGTTACTGCTTTCCCCTCAAGAAGCTTTCGCTAAGACTGTTCTTGCGGAATTTCCAAAGTGATATTTGGAAGCCCAAAGAGGGATACGGTGAAAAAGGAAATATCTTCCATTAAAAACAGGAAATAAGCTTTCTGAGAAACTGCTTTGTGTTCTGTTAAGGCATCTCACAGAGTTACAGCTATTCCCACCAGAACCCTTTCGATAAGACTGTTCTTGTGGAATTTGCAACGTGATCGTTTTAAGCCCATTGAGGGCTATGGTGAAATAGGAATTATTTTCCGTTGAAAACTGGAAGGAAGATTTCTGAGAAACTGTTTTGTGTTCTGTTAATTCATCTCACTTAGTTACAGCTTTCCCCTCAAGAAGCAGTTCAGTAAGACTGTTCTTGTGGATTTGGAAAGTGAAATTTGGAAGCCCATAGAGAGCTATGGTGAAAAAGGAAATATCTTCCGTTAAAAACCAAAAAGAAGCTCTCTGAGAAACTGCTATGTGTTCTGTTAGTTCATCTCACAGAGCTGCAGCTTTCGCCTGAAGAAGCCTTTCGCTAAGACTGTTCTTGTGGAATTTGTGAAGTGATATTTGGAAGCCCATGGAGGGCTATGGTGAAAAAGGAAATATCTTCAGTTAAAAACTGAAAAGAAGCTTTCTGAGAAACTGCTTGGTGTTCTGTTAGTTCATGTCACAGAATTACAGCATTCCCCTCAAGAAGCCGTTCATTAGGACTGTTCTTGTGAAATTTGCAAAGTGATATTTGGAAGCCCTTAGAAGGCTATGGTGAAAAACGAAATATCTTCAGTTAAAAACGGGAAAGAAACTTTCTGAGAAACTGCTTTGTGTTCTGTTAATTCATCTCAGAGAGTTACAGCTTTCCCCTCAAGAAGCCTTTCGCTAAGACTGTTCTTGTGGAATTTGCAAAGTGATATTTGGAAGCCCATAGATGGCTATGAAGAAAAAGGAAATATCCTTAGATAAAATCAGAAAAGAAGCTTTCTGAGAAACTGCTTTTTGTTCTGTTAATTCATCTCACAGAGTTACAGCTTTTCCCTCAAAAAGCCTTTCGCTAAGTCTGTTCCTGTGGTATTAACAAAGTGATATTTGGAAGCCCATAGAGTGCTACGGTGAAAAAGGAAATATCTACAGTTAAAAACTGGAAAGAAGCTTTCTGAGAAATTGGTTTGTGTTCTGTTAATTCATCTCGAAGAGTTACAGCTTTCCCCTCAAGAAGCCTTTAGTTTAGACTGTTCTTGTGGAATTTGCACAGTGATCATTGGAAGCCCCTAGAGGGCTATGGTGAAAAAGGAAATATCTTCAGTTAAAAACTGAAAAGAAGCTTTCTGAGAAACTGCTGTGTGTTCTGTTAATTATACAATTGACCGAGTTTCAGCTTTCCCCACAAGAAGCCATCGCTAAGAACGTTCTTGTGGGATATTCAAAGTCATATTTGGAAGCCCATAGACGGCTGTGGTGAAAAAGGAAGTATGTTCCGGTAAAAACTGGAAAGAAGATTTCTGAGAAGCTGCTTTGTGTTCTGTTAATTCATCTCACAGAGTTACAGCTTTCTTCTCAAGAAGCCGTTCACTAAGACTGTTCTTGTGGAATTTGCAAAGTGATATTTGGAAGCCGATTGAGGCCTGTGGTGAAAAAGGAAATAGCCTAAGATAAAATCTGAAAAGACGCTTTCTGAGAAACTACTTTGTGTTCTGTTAATTAACTCACAGAATTACAGATTTCCCCTCAAGAAGCCTTACGCTAAGGCTGTTTTTGTGGAATTTGCAAAGTGATATTAGAAGCCCATGCAGGGCTATGGTGAAAAAGGAAATATCTTCCGTTGAAAACTAGAAAGAAGCTTTCTGAGAAACTGCTTTGTGTTCTGTTAATTCATCTCACCGAGTTACAGCATTGCCCTCCAGAAGCCTTTCGCTAAGACTGTTCTTGTGGAATTTGCAAAGGGATATTTGGAAGCCGATGCAGGGCTGTGGTGAAAAAGGAAATATACTAAGATAAAAACTGAAAAGAAGCTTCCTGAGAAACTGCTTTGTATTCTGAAAATTCAACTCACAGAGTTACAGTTTTACTATCAAGAAGCCTTTCGCTAAGGCTGTTGTTGTGTAAATTGCAAAGTGATATTTGGAAGCCCCTAGAGAGTAATGGTGAAAAAGGAAATAACTTCAGTTAAAAACTTAAAAGAAGCTTTCTGAGAAACTGCTTTGTGTTCTGTTAATTCATCACACAGAGTTACAGCTTTTCCTCAAGATCCCTTTGGTAAAGACTATTCTTGTGGAATTTGCAAAGTAATATTTGGAAGTCCATAAAGGGCTATGATGAAAATGGAAATATCCTAAGATAAAAACCGAAAAGAAGCTTTCTGTGAAACTGCTTTGTGTTCTGTTATTCATCTCACAGAGTTACAGCTTTCCCCTCAAGAATTCGTTCACTGAGACTATTCTTGTGAAATTTGCAAAGTGATATTTGGAAGCCCATAGAGGGATATCGTGAAAAAGGAAATATCTTCCGTTAAAAACTGGAAAGAGGCATTCTGAGAAACTCCTTTGTGTTCTCTTAATTCAACTCACAGAGTTACATCTTTCCCCTGAAGAAATCTTTCCTTAAGACAGTTTTTGTGGAAATTGGAAACGGATACTTAGAAGCCCATAGAGGGCTATGGTGAAAAAAGAAATATCCTAAGACAAAAACTGAAAAGAATCTTTCGTAGAAACTACTTTGTGCTCTGTTAATTCTGGTCACAGACTTAGAGCTTTCTCCTACAGAAGTCTTTCGCTAAGACTGTTCTTGTGGAATTTGCAAAGTGATATTTGGAAGCCCCTAGAGTGCTAAGGTGAAAAAGGAAATATCTTCCATTAAAAATTGGAAAGAATATTTCTGAGAAACTGGTTTGTGTTCTGTTAATTCATCTCACACAGTTACAGCTTTCCCCTCAAGAAACCTTTCCCTAAGACTGTTCTTGTGGAATTTGCAAAGTGATATTTGGAAGCCCATGGAGGGCTATGGTGAAAAAGCGAATATCTTCAGTTGAAAACTGGAAAGTAGCTTTCAGAGAAACGGCATTGTTTTCCGTTAATTCATCTGACAGTTACAGCTTTCCCCTCAAGAAGCCTTTCACTAAGACTATTCTTGTGGAATTTGCAAAGTGATATTTGAAAGGCCATAGAGGGCTATGGTGAAAAAGGAAATATCCTCAGTTAAAAACTTGAAAGAAGCTTTCTGAGAAACTGCGTTGTGTTCTGCTAATTCATCTCACAGCGTTACAAGTTTCTCCTCAAGAAGCCTTTCGATAAGACAGTTCTGGAGGAATTATCAAAGTGTTATTTGGAAGCCCTTAAAGGGCTATGGTAGAAAAGGAAATACCTTCCGTTAAAAACTGGAAAGAAGCTTTCTGAGAAACCGCGTTGTATTCTCTTAGTTCATCTCACAGAGTTACAGATTTCCCTTCAAGAAGCCTTTCGCTAAGACTGTTTTTGTGGAAATTGGAAAGTGATACTTAGTATCCCATAGAGGGCTATGGTGAAAAAGGAAATATCCTAAGACAAAAATTGAAAAGAAGCTTTCTAAAAAACTGTTTTGTGCTCTGTTAATTCATTTCACAGAGTTACAGCTTTCCCCTCAAGAAGCCTTTAGCTACGGCTGTTCTTGTGGAATTTGCAAAGTGATATTGGGAAGCCCATAGATGTCTATGGTGAAAAAAGAAATATCCTAAGATGAAAACTGGAAAGAAGCTTTCTGAGAAACTGCTTTGTGTTCTATTATTTCATTTCACAGAGTTACAGGTTTCCCCTCAAGAAGCCTTTTTTTAAGCCTTTTCTTTTGAAATTTGCAATTTGATTTTTGGAAGCATGTAGAGGGCTAATGTGAAAAAGGAAATATCTCCCGTTAAAAACTGGAAAGAAGCTTTCTGAGATACTGCTTTGTGTTCTGTTAATTCATCTCACAGAGTCACAGCTTTCCCCTCAAGAAGTCTTTCGCTAAGACTGTTCTTGTGGAAATTGCAAGGTGATATTTGGAGGCCCTTAAAGGGCCATGGTGAAAAAGGAAATATCTTATGTTAAAAACTAGAAAGAAGTTTTCTGAGAAACTTCTTTGTATTCTGTTAATTCATCTAACAGAGTTACAGCTTTCCCCTCCAGAAGCCTTTCATTAAGAGTGTTCTTGTGGAGTTTGCAAACTGATATTTGGAAGGCCATAAAGGGCTACGGTGAAAAAGGAAATATCCTAAGATAAAAACTGAAGAGAATCTTTCTGAGAAACTGCTTTGAGTTCTGTTAATTCATCTCACAGTGTTACAGCATTTCCCTCAAGAAGCTTTTCGATAAGACTTTTTTGTGGAATTTGCAAAGTGATATTGGAAGCCTATAGAGGGCTATGGTGAAAAAGGAAATATCCTAAGATAAATTCTGAAAAGATTCTTTCTGAGAAACTGCTTTGTGTTCTGTTAATTCATCTCACAGAGTTACAACTTTCCCCTCAAGAAGCCTTTCGCTAAGACTGTTCTTGTGGAATTTGCAAAGTGAAATTTGGAAGCCCTTAGAGAGCTATGGTGAAAAAGGAAATATCTTCCGTTAAAAACCGAAAAGAAGCTCTCTGAGACACTGCTTTCTGTTCTGTTACTTCATCTCACAAAGTTTCAGCTTTCCACTCAAGAAGCCGTTCACTAACACTATTCTTGTGAAATTTGCAAAGTGATAAATCGAAACCCATAGAGGGCTATGGTGAAAAAGGAAATATATTAGGGTAAAAACTGGAAAGAAGCATTCTGAGAAACTGCTTTGTGTTCTGTTAATTAATCTCACAGAGTTACAGCCTTCCCCTCAAGAAGCCTTTCGCTAAGACTTTACTTGTGGAATATGCAAAGTGATAGTTGTAAGCCCATAGAGGGCTATGCTGAGAAAGGAAATATGTTCCGTTTAAAACTGTAAAGAAGCTTTCTGAGAAAGTGTTTTGTGTTCTGTTAATTCATCTCAGAGTTATTGCTTTCCCCTCAAGAAGTCCTTCGCTAAGACTGTTCTTGTGGAATTTGGAAAGTGATATTTGGAAGTCCATAGAGGTCTATGGTGAAAGAGGAAATATCTTAGGATAAAAACTGGAAAGAAGCTTTCTGAGAAGCTGCTTTGTGTTTTGTTAATTCATCTCACAGAGTTACAGCATTCCCTACAAGAAGCCTTTCGCTAAGACTGTTCTTCTGGAATTTGCAAAGTGATATTTCGAAGCCCAAAGAGGTCTAGGGTGAAAAAGGAAATATCTTCCGTTAAAAACTGGAAAGAAGCTGTCTGAGAAACTGCTTTGTGTTCTGTTAATTCATCTCAGAGAGTTACAGCTTTCCCCTCAAGAAGCCTTTCGTTAAGACTGTTCTTGTGGAATTTCCAAAGTGATATTTGGAAGCCCATAGCGGGCTATGGTGAAAAAAGAAATATCTTCCGTTAAAAAGTGGAAAGAAGCTTTCTGAGAAACTCCTTTGTGTTCTGTTAATTCATCTGACAGAATTACAGCTTTCCCCTCAATAATCCTTTCGCTAACAGTGTTCTTGTGCAATTTGCATAGTGATATTTGGGAGCCCATAGAGGGCTATGGTGAAAAAGAAAATATCTTCCGTTAAAAACTGGAAAGAAGCTTTCTGTGAAACTGCTTTGTGTTCTCTTAATTCATCTCACAGAGTTAAATTTTTCCCTTCAAGAAGCCTTTCGATAAGGCTGTTCTTGTGGAATTTGGATAGAGATATTTGGAAGCTCATAGAGGGTAATGTGAAAAAACAAATATTTTCAGTTAAAAACTGGAAAGAAGTTTTCTCAGAAACTGCTTTGTCTTCTCTTAGTTCATGTCACAGAATTACAGCTTTCCCTTCAAGAAGCCTTTCGCAAAAGCTCTCTTGTGGTATCTGGAAAGTGATATTTGTAAGCCCATAGAGAGCTATGCTGAAAAAGGAAGAATCTTACGAGATAAACTGGAATGAAGCTTTCTGAGAAACTGTTTTCTGTTCTCTTAATTCATCTCAGAGTTACTGCTTTCCCCTCAAGAAGCCTTTCGCTAAGACTGTTCTTGTGGAATTTGCAAAGTGATATTTCGAAGCGCATAGCGGGATATAGTGAAAAAGGAAATATACTAAGATAAAAACTGAAAGGAAACATTCTGAGAAAATGCTTTGTGATTTGTTAATTCATCTCACAGGGTTACAGCTTTCCCTTCAAGAAGCCTTTCGCAAAGGTTCTTCTTGTGGAATTGGCCAAGTGATATTTGGAAACCCATACAGGGCTATGGTGAAAAAGGAAATATCTTCAGTTAAAAACTGGAAAAAAGCTTTCTGAGAAACTGCTTTGTGTTCTCTTAATTCATCTCACAGAGTTACAGCTTTCCCCTCAAGAAGCCTTTCGCTAAGACTGTTTTTGTGGAATATGGAAAGTGATTATGGAAGCCCATAGAGGGCTACGGTGAAAAAGGAAATATCTTCCGTTAAAAACTGGAAAGAAGCATTCTGAGCAACTGCTTTTTGTTCTGTTAATTCATCTCACAGAGTTACAGCTTTCCCCTCAAGAAGCCTTTCGTTAAGACTGTTCTTCTGGAATATGGAAAGTGATATTTGGAAGGCCATAGAGGGCTATGGTGAAAAAGGAAATATCTTCCGTTAAAAACTGGAAAGAATCTTTCTGAGAAACTGCCATGTGCTCTGTTAATTCATCTCACAGAGTTACAGTTTTCCCTTCAAGAAGCCTTTCGCTAAGACTGTTCTTCTGGAATTTGCAAAGTGATATTTCGAAGCCCAAAGAGGTCTAGGGTGAAAAATGAAATATCTTCTGTTAAAAACTGGAAAGAAGCTGTCTGAGAAACTGCTTTGTCTACTCTTAATTCATCTCACGGAATTGCAGCTTTCCCTTCAAGAATCCTTTCGCTAAGGCTGTCTTTTGGATTCAGGAAAGTGATATTTGTAAGCCCATAGAGCGCTTTGCTGAAAAAGGAAGTATCTTATGTGAAAAACTGGAATGAAACTTTCTGAGAAACTGTTTTGTGCTCTCTTATTTCATCTCAGAGTTACTGCTTTCCCCTCAAGAAGCTTTCGCTAAGACTGTTCTTGTGGAATTTCCAAAGTGATATTTGGAAGCCCATAGAGGGATACGGTGAAAAAGGAAATATCTTCCATTAAAAACAGGAAAGAAACTTTCTGAGAAACTGCTTTGTGTTTTTTTAATTCATCTCACAGAGTTACAGCTTTCCCCTCAAGAAGCCTTTCGCTAATGCTGTTCTGGTGGAACTTGCAAAGTGATATTTGGAAGCCCATAGAGGGCTATGGTGAAAAAGGAAATATCTTCCGTTAAAAACTGGAAAGAAGCTTTTGAGAACGTGCTTTGTGTTCTGTTAATTCATCTCACTGAGTTACTGCTTTCCCTAAAAGAAGTCTTTCGGTAAGACTGTTCTTCTGGAATTTGCAAAGTGATATTTCGAAGCCCAAAGTTGTCTAGGGTGAAAAAGGAAATATCTTCAGTTAAAAACTGGAAAGAAGCTGTCTCAGAAACTGCTTTGTGTTCTGTTATTTCATCTCACAGAATTACAGCTTTCCCTTCTAGGAGCCTTTCGCTAAGAGAGTTCTTGTGGAATTTGCAAAGTGATATTTGGAAGCCCATAGTGGGCTACGGTGAAAAAGGAAATATCCTAAGTTAAAAACTGAAAAGAAACATTCTGAGAAACTGCTTTGTGTTCTGTTAATTCATCTCACAGAGTTACATCTTTCCCTTCAAGAAGCCTTTATCTAAGACTGTTCTTTTGGAATTTGCAAAGTGATATTTGGAAGCCCATAGAGGGCTATGGTGAAAAAGGAAATATCTTCCGGAAAAACTGGCAAGAAGCTTTCTGAGAAGCTGCTTGTGTTCTATTAATTCATCTCACAGAGTTACAGGTTTCCCTTCAAGAATCCTTTCTCTAAGGCTGTTCTTGTGGAATTTGGTAACTGATATTTAGAAGTCCTTAGAGGGCTATGGTGAAAAAATAAATATCTTTAGTTAAAAACTGGAAAGAAACTTTCTGAGAAACTGCTTTGTATTCTGTTAATTCATCTCACAGAGTTACTGCTTTCTCCTCAAGAAGCCTTTCGCTAAGACTGTTCTTGTGGAATTTGCAAAGTGATATTTGGAAGTCCCTAGAGAGCTATGGTGAAAAAGGAAATATCTTCCGTTAAAAACTGAAAAGAAGCTTTCTGAGAAACTGCTTTGTGTTCTTTGAATTCTTCTCACAGAGTTACAGCTTTCCCCTGAAGAAGCCTTTTGCTAAGATTGTTCTTGGGGAGTTTTCAAAGTGATATTTGGAAACCCTTAGAGGGCTATGGTGAAAAAGGAAATACGTTCCGTTAAAAACTGGAAAGAAGCTTTCTGAGAAACTGCTTCGTGTTCTGTTAATTCATCTCACAGAGTTACAGCTTTTCCTTCAAGAAGCCTTTCGCTAAGGCTGTTCTTGTGTTGTTTGTAAAGTGATATTGGAAGCCCATAGAGGGCTATGGTCAAAAAGGAAATATCTTCAGTTAAAAACTGGAAAGAAGCTTTTTATGAATCTACTTAGGGTTCTGTTAATTCATCTCACAGAGTTACTGCTTTCCCCTCAAGAAGACTTTCGCAAAGGCTGTTCTTGTGGAATTTTCAAAGTGATATTTGGAAGCCCCTAGAGAGCTAGGGTGAAAAGGAAATATCTTCCGTTAAAAACCGGAAAGAAGTTTTCTGAGAAACTGCTTTGGTTCTGTCAATTCATCTCACAGATTTCAAGTTTTCCCTTCAAGAAGTCTTTTGCTAAGACTGATTTGGTGGAATTTTCAAAGTGATATTTTTAAGTACATAGAGGGCTACGGTGTAAAAGGAAAAATCTTTCGTAAAAAACTGGAAAGAAGCTTTCTGAGAAACTCCTTTGTTTTCGGTTAATTCATTTTACAGAGTTACAGCTTTCCATTCAAGAAGGCTTTCGCTAAGGCTGTTCTTGTGGAGTTTGGAAAGTGATATTTGGAAGTCCATAAAGGGATTTGGTGAAAAAGGAAATATCTTCAGTTAAAAACCGGAAAGAAGCTTTCTGAGAAACTACTTTGTGTTCTGTTAATTCATCTCACAGAGTTACTGCTTTGCCATCAAGGAGTCTTTTGCTGAGACTGTACTGGTGGAATTTGCAAAGTGATATTTGGAAGCCCTTAGAGGGCTACGGTGAAAAAGGAAGTATCCTAAGATAAAAACTGAAAAGAAGCATTCTGAGAAACTGCTTTGTGTTCTGTTAATTCATCTCACAGTAATTCAGCTTTCCTCTCAAGAAGCCTTTCGCAAAGACTGTTCTTGAGGCATTTGCAAAGTGATCTTTGGAAGCCCCTACGGAGCTAAGGTGAAAAAGGAAACAGGTTCCGTTAAAAACTAGAATGAAGCTTTCTGAGCAACTGCTTTGTGCTCTGTTAATTCATCTCACAGAGTCACTCTGTTCCCCTCAAGAACACTTTCGCTAAGACTATTCTTGAGGAATTTACAAGGTGATATTTGGAAGGCCCTAGAGAGCTATGGTGAAAAAGGAAATATCTTCCGTTAAAAACTGGAAAGAAGTTCTCTGAAAACTGTTTTTTGTTCTGTGAATTCATCTCACAGACTTACAGCTTTTCCCTCAAGAAACCTATGACTAAGGCTGTTCTTGTGGAATTTGCAAAGTGATATTTGGAAGCCCAAAGAGGGCTTTGGTGTAAAAGGAAATATCTTCAGTTAAATACTGGAAGGAAGCTGTCTGAGAAACAGCTTTGTGTTCTGTTATTTCATCTCACTGAGTTACACCTTTACCCTCAAGAAGCCTTTCACTAAGACTGTTCTTGTGGAATTTGCAAAGCGATATTTGGAAGCCCATAGAGCGCTATGGTGAAAAAGGAAATACCTTAAGTTAAAAACTGGAAAGAAGCTTTCTTAGAAACTGCTTTCTGTTCTGTTAATTCATCTCACAGAATTACAGCTTTCCCTTCAAGAAGCCTTTCGCTAAGGCTGTTCTGGTGGAATTTGCAAAGTAATATATGGAAGCCCTTAGAGGACTAGGGTGAAAAAGGAAATATCCTAAGGTAAAAACTGAAAAGAAGCATTCTGAGAAACTGCTTTGTGTTCCTTTAATTCATCTCACAGAGCTACAGATTTCCCTTCAATAAGAATTTCGCTAAGACTGTTCTTGTGGAATTTGCAAAGTGATATTTGGAAGCCCTTAGAGGGCTATGGTGAAAAAGGAATATCCTCCGTGAAAAACTGGAAAGAGGTTGTGTGAGAAACTGCTTTGTGTTCTCTTATTTCATCTCACAGATTTATATCTTTCCCCTCAAGAAACCTTTCGCTAAGACAGTTCTTGTGGAATTTGCAAAGTGACATTTGGAACGCCTAGAGGGCTACGTTGAAAAAGGAAATATCCTAAGTTAAAAACTTTAAAGAAGCATTCTGAGAAACTGCTTTGTGTTCTGTTAATTCAGGTCACGGAGTTACAGCTTTCCTTTCAAGAAGCATTTTGCTAAGGCTGTTCATGTGGAATTGGCAAAGTGATATTTCGAAGCCCATAGAGGGCTCTGGTGAAAGAGGAAATATCTTCAGTTAAAAACTGGAAAGAACTTTTCTGAGAAATTGCTTTGTGCTCTGTTAATTCATCTCACAGAGTTACACCTTTCCCTTCAAGAGGCCTTTCGCTAAGGCTATTCTTGTGGAATTTAGAAAGTGATATTTGGAAACCCTTGGAGGGCTATGGTGAAAAAGGAAATATCTTCCGTTAAGTACTGTAAAGAAGCTTTCTGAGAAACTGCTTTGTGCTCTGTTAATTCATCTCACAGAGTTACAGCTTTCACCTCAAGAAGCCATTCCCTAAGAATGCTCTTGTGACATTTTCAAAGTGATATTTGGAAGCCCATAGAGGTCTACGGTGAAAAAGGAAATATACTAAGTTAAAAACCCGAAAGAAACATTCTGAGAAACTGCTTTGTGTTCTGTTAATTCATGTCACAGAGTTACAGCTTTCCCTTCAAGAAGCCTTTTGCTAAGGCTGTTCTTGTGGCATTGGCAAAGTGATATTTGGAAGCCCATAGAGTGCTATGGTGAAAAGTAAATATCTTCAGTTAAAAAATGGAAAGAAGCATTCTGACAAAGTGCTTTGTGTTCTGTTAATTCATCTCACAGAGTTACACATTTCGCCTCAAGAAGCCTTTCCCAAAGACTGTTCTTGTGGAATTTTCAAAGTGATATTTGGAAGCCCCTAGAAGGCTATCGTGAAAAAGGAACTATCTTCCGTTAAAAACTGGAAATAAGCTTTCTGAAATACTGCTTTGTGTTATGTTAATTCATCTCACAGAGTTACAGCTTTCACTTCAAGAAGCCTTTCGCTAAGGTTGTTCTTGTGGAATTTGCAAAGTGATATTTGGAAGCCAATAGAGGGTTATGCTGAAAAAGGAAATATCTTCCGTAAAAAACTGGAAAGAAGCTTTCTGAGAAACTGATTTGTGTTCTGCTAATTCATCTCACAGAGTTACAGCTTTCCCTTCAAGAAGCCTTCCGCTAAGGCTGTTCTTGTAAAATTGGCAAGGTGACATTTGGAAGTCCGTAGAGGGCTATGGTGAAAAGGAAACATGTTCAGTTAAAAACTGGAAAGATGATTTCTGAGAAACTGCTTTGTGTTCTGTAAATTCATCTAACAGAGTTACAGCTTTCCCCTCAAGAAACCTTGGGCTAAGACTGTTCTTTTGGAATTTGCAAAGTGATACTTGACAGCACATAGAGAGCTATGGTGAAAAAGGAAATATCTTCTGTTAAAAACTGGAAAGAAGCTTTCAGAGAAACTGCTTTGTGTTCTGTTAATTCATCTCACAGTGTTACAGCTTTCCCTTCAAAAAGCCTTTCGCTAGGGCTGTCCTTGTGGAATTTCTAAAGTGATATTTGGAAGCCCATAGAGGGCTATGGTGGAAAAGGAGATATCTTCAGTTAAAAACTGGAAAGAAGCTGTCTGAGAAACTGCATTGGGTGCTGTTAATTCACCTCACAGAGTTACAGCTTTCCCCTCAAGAAGCCTTTCGCTAAGGCTGTTCTTGTGGAATTTTCAAAGTGATATTTGGAAGCCCGTAGAAGGGTATGGTGAAAAAAGAAATATATTCCGGAAAAACTGGAAGAAGCTTTCTGAGAATCTGCTTTGTATTCTGTTAATTCATCTCACAGAGTTACAGGTTTCCCTTCAAGAAGCCTTTCGCTAAGTCTATTCTTGTGGAATTTGGAAAGTGATATTTGGAAGCCGTTCGAGGGCTATGGTGAAAAAATAAATATCTTCAGTTAAAAACTGGAAAGAAACTTTCTAAGACACTACTTTGTGTTCCGTTAATTCATCTCACAGAGTTACTGCTTTCCCCTCAAGAAGCGTTTCGCTGAGACTGTTCTTGTGGAATTTGCAAAGTTATATTTGGAAGCCCATAGAGGGCTATGGTGAAAAAGGAAATAACTTCCGTTAAAAACTGGAAAGAAGCTTTCTGAGAAACTACTTTGTGTTCTCTTAATTCATCTCACAGACTTACAGCATTCCCCTCAAGAAGCCTTTCGCTAAGACTGTTCTTGTGGAATTGGCAAAGTGATATTTGGAAGCCCACAGAGGGCTATGTTGAAAAAGGAAATATCCTAAGTTAAAAACTGTAAAGAAGCTTTCTGAGAAACTGCTTTGTTTTCTGATAATTCCTCTCACAGAGTTACAGCTTTCACCTCAAGAAGCCATTCCCTAAGACTGCTCTTGTGACATTTTCAAAGTGATATTTGGAAGACCATAGAGGGCTACGGTGAAAAAGGAAATATACTAAGTTAAAAACTGAAAAGAAACACTCTGAGAAACTGCTTTGTGTTCTGTTAATTCATGTCACAGAGTTACAGCTTTCCCTTCAAGAAGCCTTTCACTAAGTCTGTTCTTGTGGCATTGGCAAAGTGATATTTGGAAGCCCATAGAGTGCTATGGTGAAAAGTAAATATCTTCAGTTAAAAAATGGAAAGAATCTTTCTGACAAAGTGCTTTGTGTTCTGTTAATTCATCTCACAGAGTTACACATTTCCCCCAAAGAAGCCTTTCGCAAAAACTGTTCTTGTGGAATTTTCAAAGTGATATTTGGAAGCCCCTAGAGGGCTATGGTGAAAAAGGAACTATCTTCCGTTAAAAACTGGAAATAAGCTATCAGAGAAACTGCTTTGTGTTCTGTTAATTCATCTCAAAGAGTTACAGCATTCCCTTCAAGAAGGCTTTCGCTAAGGTTATTCTTGTGGAATTCGCAAAGTGATATTTGGAAGCCAATAGAGGGCTATGCTGAAAAAGGAAATATCTTCCGTAAAAAACTTGAAAGAAGCTTTCTGAGAAACTGCTTTGTGTTCTGCTAATTCATCTCACAGAGTTACAGCTTTCCCCTCAAGAAACCTTGGGCTGAGACAGTTCTTTTGGAATTTGCAAAGTGATATTTGGCAGCACATAGAGAGCTATGATGAAAAAGGAAATATCTTCTGTTAAAAACTGGAAAGAAGATGTCTGAGAAACTACTTTGGGTTTTGTTAATTCATCTAACAGAGTTACAGCTTTCCCCTCAAGAAACCTTGGGCTAAGACTGTTCTTTTGGAATTTTCAAAGTGATATTTGTCAGCACATAGCGGGCAATGATGAAAAAGGAAATATCTTCTGTTAAAAACTGGAAAGAAGCTTTCTGAGAAACTGCTTTGTGTTCTGCTAATTCATCTCTCAGAGTTACAGCTTTCACTTCAAAAAGCCTTTCGCTAGGGCTGTTCTTCCGGAATTTCTAAAGTGATATTTGGAAGCCCATAAAGGGCTACGGTGGAAAAGGAGATATCTTCCGTTAAAAATTCGAAAGAATCTGTGTGAGAAACTGCTTTGTGTTCTGTTAATTCATCTCACAGAGGTACAGCTTTCCCCTCAAGAAGCCTTTCGCAAAGGCTGTTCTTGTGGAATTTGCAAAGTGATATTTGGATGCCCATAGAGGGCTATTTTGAAAAAGGAAATATCTTAAGTTAAAAACTGGAAAGAAGCTGTCTGAGAAACGGCTTTGTGTTCTGTTAATTCATCTCACAGAGTTACAGCTTTCCTTAAACAAGCCGTTCGCTGAGGTTGTTCTTGCGGAACTTGCAAAGTGATATTTGGAAGCCCATAGAGGGCTGTGGTGAAAAAGGAAATATCTTCCGTTAAAAACTGGAAAGAAGCTTTCTGAGAAACTACTTTGTGTTCTCTTAATTCATCTCAAAGGCTTATAGCATTCCTCTCAAGAAGCGTTTCGCTAAGACTGTTCTTGTGGAATTTGCAAAGTGATATTTGGAAGCCCTTAGAGGGCTATGGTGAAAAAGGAAATAACCTAAGCTAAAAACTGAAAGGAAGCATTCTGAGAAACTGCTTTGTGTTCTGTTAATTCATCTCACAGAGTTACAGCTTTCCCCTCAAGAAGCCTTTCACTAGGGCTGCTCTTCTGGAATTGGCAAAGTGATATTTGGAAGGCCATAGAGGGCTATTGTGAAAAAGGAAATATCTTCCGTTAAAAACTGGAAAGAAGCTTTCTGAGAAACTACTTTGTGTTCTCTTAATTCATCTCACAGATTTACAGCTTTCCCCTCTAGAAGCCTTTCGCTAAGACTGTTCTTGTGGAATTTGCAAAGTGATATTTGGAAGCCCATAGAAGGCTTCAGTGAAAAAGGAAGTATCCTGAGTTAAAAACTGAAAAGAAGCTTTCTGAGAACCTGCCTTGTGTTCTGTTAATTCATCTCACAGAGTTTTAGCTTTCCCCTCAAGAAGCCTTTCGCTAAGGCTGTTCTTGTGGCATTTGCAAAGTGATATTTGGAAGCCAATGGAAAGCTATGATGAAAAAGGAAATATCTTCTGTTAAAAACTGGAAAGAAGCTTTCTGAGAAACTACTTTGTGTTCTGTTAATTCACCTAACAGAGTTACAGATTTCCCTTCTAGAAGCCTTTCGCTAAGGCTGTTCTTGTGGAATTTTTAAAGTGATACTTGGAAGCCCATAGAGGGCTATGGTGAAAAAGAAAATATCTTCAGTTAAAAACAGGAGAGAAGCTGTCTGAGAAACTGCTTTGTGTTCTGTTAATTCATCTCACAGATTTACAGCTTTCCCCTCAAGAAGCTTTTCGCTAAGGCTCTTCTTGTGGAATTTCCAAAGTGATATTCGGAAGCCCTTACAGTGCTATGGTGAAAAAGAAAGTATCTTCCGTTAAAAACTGGAAAGAAGATTTCTGAGAAACTGCTTTTTTTTCTGTTAATTCATCTCACAGAGTTACAGCTTTCCCTTCAAGAAGCCTTTCGCTAAGACTGTTCTTGTGGAATTTGCAAAGTGATATTTGGAACCCGCAGAGGGCTGTGGTGAAAAAAGAAATATCTTCCATTAAAAACGGGAAAGAAGCTTTCTGAGTTACAGCTTTCCCTTCAAGAAGCCTTTCGCTAAGGCTGTTCTTGTGGAATTTGCAAGGTGATATTTGGAAGCCCATAGAGGGCTGTGGTGAAAAAGGAAGTATCTTCAGTTAAAAACTGGAAAGAAACTGTCTGAGAAACTGCTTTGTGATGTGTAAATTCATCTCACAGAGTTACAGTTTCCCCTCAAGAAGACTTTTGCTAAGACTGTTCATGTGGAATTGACAAAGTGATATATGGAAGCCCAAAGAGGGCTATGGTGAAAAAGGAATATCTTCAGTTAAAAACTTGAAAGAAGCTGTCTGAGAAACTGCTTTGTGTTCTGTTAATTCATTTCACAGACTTACAGCTTTCCCCTCAAGAAGCCTTTCGCTAAGACTGTTCTTGTGGAAATTGCAAAGTGCTATTTGGAAGCCCATAGAGGGCTATGGCGAAAAAGGAAACATCTTCCGTTAAAAATGGCAAAAAAAGCTTTCTAAGAAACTGTTTCGTGTTCTGTTAATTCATCTCACAGAGTTACTGCTTTCCCCTCACGAAGCCTTTCGCTAAGACTGTTCTTGTGGAATTTGCAAAGTGATATTTGGAAGCCCATAGAGGGCGATGGTGAAAATGGAAATATCTTCCGTTAAAAACTGGAAAGAAGCTTTCTGAGAAACTGCTTTGTGTTCTCTTAATTCATCGCACAGATTTACAGCTCTCCCCTAAAGTAGTCTTTTGTTAAGACTGTTCTTGTGGAATTTTCAAAGTGATATTTGGAAGCCCATAGATTGCTACGGTCAAAAAGGAAATATCCCAAGTTAAAAACTGAAAAGAAGAATTGTGAGAAACTGCTTTGTGTTCTGTTAATTCATCTCACAGAGTTACAGCTTTCCCTTCTATTAGCCTTTCGCTAAGGCTGTTCTTGGGGAATTTGCAAAGTGGTATTTGGAAGCCCATAGAGCGCTATGGTGAAAAAGGAAATATCTTCATTTAAAAACTGGAAAGAAGCTTTCTGAGAAACTGCTTTGTGTTCTGTTAATTCATCTCACCGAGTTACAGCATTCCCCTCAAGAAGCCTTTCGCTAATACTGTTTTTGTGGAATAGGCAAAGTGATATTAGGAAGCCCATAGAGGGATACGATGAAAAAGGAAATATCTTCTGTTAAAAACTGGAAGGAAGCTTTCTGAGAAACTGCTTTATGTTCTGTTAATTCATCTCACCGAAATACAGCTTTTCCTTCAAAAATCCTTTCTCTATGGCTTTTCTTGTGGAATTTGCAAAGTTATATTTGGAAGCCCTAGGAGGGCTATCGTAAGAAAGGAAATATCTTCAGGTAAAAACTGGAGAGAAGCTGTGTGAGAAAGTGCTTTGTGTTCTGTTAATTCACCTCACAGAGGTACAGCTGTCCCCTCAAGAAGCCTTTCGCTAAGGCTGTTCATGTGGAATTTGGAAAGTGATATTTTGAAGTCCATATAGGGCTATTTTGAAAAAGAAAATATCTTCAGTTAAAAACTGGAAAAAAGCTGTCTGAGAAACCGCTTTTTGTTCTGTTAATTCATTTCACAGAGTTACAGCTTTCCCCTCAATAAGCCTTTCGCTACGACTGTTTTTGAAGAATTTGCAAAGTGATATTTGGGAGCCCATAGAGGGCTATGGTGAAAAATGAAATATCTTCCATTAAAAACGGGAAAGAAGCTTTCTGAGAAACTGCTTTGTGTTCTGTTAATTCATCTCACAGAGTTACAGATTTCCCCTCAAGAAACCTTTCGCTAAGAGTGTTCTAGTGGAATTTGGAAAGTGATACTTGGAAGCCCATAGAGGGCTATGGTGAAAAAGAAAATATCTTCCGTTAAAAACAGGAGAGAAGCTGTCTGAGAAGCTGCTTTGTGTTCTATTAATTCATCTCACAGAGATACAGCTTTCCCCTCAAGAAACTTTTCGCTAAGGCTCTTCTTGTGGAATTTGCAACATGATTTTCGGAAGCCCTTAGAGCGCTATGGTGAAAAAGGAAGTATCTTCAGTTAAAAACTGGAAAGAAGCTTTCTGAGAAACTGCTTTGTGTTCTCTTAATTCATCGCACAGATTTACAGCTCTCCCCTAAAGAAGCCTTTTGTTAAGACTGTTCTTGTGGAATTTTCTAAGTGATATTTGGAAGCCCATAGATTGCTACGGTCAAAAAGGAAATATCCTAAGTTAAAAACCGAAAAGAAGAATTCTGAGAAACTGCTTTGTGTTCTGTTAATTCATCTCACAGAGTTACAGCTTTCCCTTCTATTAGCCTTTCGCTAAGGCTGTTCTTGGGGAATTTGCAAAGTGATATTTGGAAGCCCATAGAGCGCTATGGTGAAAAAGGAAATACCTTCAGTTAAAAACTGGAAAGAACCTTTCTGAGAAACTGCTTTGTGTTCTGTTAATTCATCTCACAGAGGTAAGGCTTTCCCCTCAAGAAGCCTTTCGCTAAGGCTGTTCATGTGGAATTTGGAAAGTGATATTTTGAAGCCCATAGAGGGCTATTTTGAAAAAGAAAATATCTTCAGTTAAAAACTGGAAAAAAGCTGTCTGAGAAACCGCTTTGTGTTCTGTTAATTCATCTCACAGAGTTACAGCTTTCCCCTCAATAAGCCTTTCGCTACGACTGTTTTTGAAGAATTTGCAAAGTGATATTTGGGAGCTCATAGAGGGCTATGGTGAAAAAGGAAATATCTTCCATTAAAAACGGGAAAGAAGCTTTCTGAGAAACTGCTTTGTGTTCTGTTAATTCATCTCACAGAGTTACAGATTTCCCCTCAAGAAACCTTTCGCTAAGACTGTTCTTGTGGAATTTGGAAAGTGATACTTGGAAGCCCATAGAGGGTTATGGTGAAAAAGAAAATAGCTTCCGTTAAAAACAGGAGAGAAGCTGTCTGAGAAGCTGCTTTGTGTTCTGTTAATTCATCTCACAGAGATACAGCTTTCCCCTCAAGAAGCTTTTCGCTAAGGCTGTTCTTGTGGAATTTGCAAAGTGATTTTCGGAAGCCCTTACAGCGCTATGGTGAAAAAGGAAGTATCTTCAGTTAAAAACCGGAAAGAAGCTTTCTGAGAAACTGTTTTGTGTTCTGTTAATTCATCTCACAGAATTTCAGCTTTCCCATCAAGAAGCCTTTCGCAAACACTGTTCTTGTGGAATTTGCAAAGTGAGATTTGTAAGCCCTTAGAAGGCGATGGTGAAAAAGGAAATATCTTCCGTTAAAAACTGGAAAGAAGCTTTCTGAGAAACTGCTTTTTTTTTCTGTTAATTCATCTCACAGAGTTACAGCTTTCCCTTCAAGAATCCTTTCGATAAGACTGTTTTTGTGGAATTTGCAAAGTGATATTTGGAAGTCCATAGAGGGCTATGGTGAAAAAGGAAATATCTTCCGTTAAAAACTGGAAGGAAGCTTTCTGAGAAACTGTTTGTCTTCTGTTCATTCATCTCACAGAGTTACAGCTTTCCCTTCTAGAAGCCATTCGCTAAGAGAGTTCTTGTGGAATTTGCAAAGTGATATTTGGAAGCCCATAGAGGGCTACGGTGAAAAAGGAAATATCCTAAGTTAAAAACTGAAAAGAAACATTCTGAGAAACAGCTTTATGTTCTGTTAATTCATCTCACAGAGTTACATCAATCCCTTCAAGAAGTCTTTATCTAAGTCTCTTCCTGTGGAATTTGCAAAGTGATATTTGGAAGCCCTTAGAGGGCTCTGGTGAAAAAGGAAATATCTTCCGGAAATACTGGAAAGAAGCTTTCTGAGAAACTGCTCTGTATTCTTTTAATTCATCTCACAGAGTTACAGTTTTCCCTTCAGGAAGCCTTTCGCTAAGGCTGTTCTTTTGGAATTTGGTAACTGATATTTGGAAGCCCTTAGAGGGCTATGGTGAAAAAATAAATATCTTCAGTTAAAAACTGGAAGGAATCTTTCTGAGAAACTGCTTTGTGTTTTGTTAATTCATCTCACAGAGTTACTGATTTCCCCTCAAGAAGCTTTTCGCTAAGACTGTTCTTGGGATTTGCAAAGTGATATTTGGAAACCCATTGAGGGCTATGTGAAAAAGGAAATATCTTCCGTTAAAAACTGGAAAGAAGCTTCCTGAGAAACTACTTTGTGTTCTGTTAGTTCACCACACAGAGTTACAGCTTTCCCCTCAAGAAGCCTGTCACTATGACTGGTCTTGTGGAATTTGCAAGGTGATATTTGGAAGCCCATAGAGGGCTATATTGAAAAGGGAAATATCTTCCGTTGAAAACTAGAAAGAAGCTGTCTGAGAAACTTATTTGTGTTCTGTTAATTCATCTCACAGAGTTACAGCTTTCCTTTCAAGAAGCCTTTCGCTAAGACAGTTCTTGTGGAATTTTCAAAGTGATATTTGGAAGCCCATAGAGGGCTACGGTGAACAAGAAATATCTTCCGTGAAAAACTGGAAAGAAGCTTTCTGAGAAACTGCTTTGTGTATTGTTAATTCTTTTCACATAGTTACAGTTTTACCCTCAAGAAGCCTTTCGCTAAGATTTTTCTTGTAGAATTTGCAAAGTGATATTTTTAAGCCCATAGAGGGCTACGGTGAAAAAGGATATATCTTTTGTATAAATCTGGTAAGAAGCTTTCAGAGAAACTGCTTTGTGTTCTGTTAATTATTCCCATAGTGTTACAGCCTCCCCCTGAACAAGATTTTCGCTGAGACTCTTCTTATGGAATTTGCAAAGTGATATTTGTAAGCCCATAGAGGGCTATGGTGGAAAAGGAAATATCTTCCTTTAAAAACAGGAAAGAAGCTTTCTGAGAAACTGCTTTGTGTTCTGTTAATTCATCTCACAGAGTTACAGCTTTCCCCTCAAGAAGCCTTTCCTAAGACTGTTCTTGTGGAATTTGCAAAGTGATATTTGGAAGCCCTTAGAGGGCTATGGTGAAAAAGGAAATATCTCCCTTTAAAAACTGGAAGGAAGCTTTCTGAGAAACTGATTTGTGTTATGTTAATTCATCTCACAGAGTTACTGCGTTCCCCACAAGAAGGCTTTTGCTAAGACTGATCTTGTGGAATTTGCAATGTGATATTTGGAAGCCCATAGAGGGCTATGGTGAAAAAGGAAATACCTTCCTTTAAAAACTGGAGAGAAGCTTTCTGAGAAATTGCTTTGCGTTCTCTTAATTCATCTCACAGAGTTACTGCGTTCCTCTCAAGAAGCCTTTTGCAAACTTCTTTTTGTGGAATTTGTAAAGTGATATTTGGAGGCCCATAGAGGGTTATGGTGAAAAAGGAAAATCTTCCCTTAAAAACTGGAAAGAAGCTTTCTGAGAAACTGCTTTGTGTTCGGTTAACTCATCTTACATTTACTGCTTTCCTCTCAAGAAACCTTTCGCTAAGACTGTTCTTGTGGAATTTTCATAGTGATATTTTCAAGCCCATAGAGGGCTAAGGTGAAAAATGAAATATCCTAAGATAAAAACTGAAAAGAAGCATTCTGAGAAACTACTTTGTGTTCTGTTAATTCATCTCATAGAGTTACAGCTTTCCCCTGAAGAAGCCTTTCACGAAGACTCTTCTTGTGGAATTTGCAAAGTGATATTTGGAAGCCATAGAGGGCTATGCTGAAAAAGGAAATATCTTCCGTTAAAAACTGGAAAGAAGCTTTCTGAGAAACTGCTTTGTGTTCTGCTAATTCATCTCACAGAGTTACTGCTTTCCCAGCAAGAAGCCAATCTCTAAGATTCTTCTTGTGGATTTTGCAAAGTGATATTGGAAACCCATAGAGCGCTATGGTGAAAAAGGAAATATCTTCCGTTAAAAACTGGAAAGAAGCTTTCTGAGAAACTGCTTTGTGTTCTGTTAATTCATCTCACAGAGTTACAGCTTTCCCCTCAAGAAGCCTTTCACTAAGACTGTTTTTGTGGAATTTGCAAAGTGATATTTGGAAGCCCATAGAGGTTTAAGGTGAAAAAGGAAATAACTTCCTTTAAAAACTGGAAAGAAGCTTTGTGAGAAACTGCTCTGTGTTCTCTTAATTCATCTCACAGAGTTACAGATTTCCCTTCAAGAAGCGTTTCGCTAAATCTATTTTTGTGGAATTTTCACAGTGATATTTTCAAGCCCATAGAGGGGTAATGTGAAAAAGGAAATATCCTAAGATAAAAACTGAAAAGAAGCATTCTGAGAAACTACTTTGGGTTCTGTTAATTCATCTCACAGAGTTACAGCTTTCTGCTGAAGAAGTCTTTCGTGAAGACTCTTCTTTTGGAATTTGCAAAGTGATATTTGGAAGCCCGTAGACGGCTATGGTGATAAAGGAAATATCTTCCGTTAAAAACTGGAAGGAAGCTTTCTGAGATACTGCTCTGTGTTCTGTTAATTCATCTAACAGAGTTACAGCTTTCCCCTCCAGAAGCCTTTCGCTGAGACTGTTCTTGTGGAATTTTCAAAGTGATATTTGGAAGCCCATAGAGGGCTATGGGAAAAAGGAAATATCCTAAGATAAAAACTGAAAAGAAGCATTCTGAGAAACTACTTTGTGTTCTGTTATTTCATCTCACAGAGTTACAGCTTTCCCTTCAAGAAGCCTTTCGCGAAGACTCTTCTTGTGCAATTTGCAAAGTGATATTTGGAAGCCCATACAAGGCTATGGTGAGAAAGGAAATATCTTCAGTTAAAATTGGATAGAAGCTTTCTGAGAAATTGCTTTGTGTTCTCTTAATTCATCTCACAAAGGTACAGCTTTCCCCCAAGAAGCCATTCACTAGGACTATTCTTGTGAAATTTTCAAACTGATATATGGAATCCCATACAGAGATATGGTGAAAAAGGAAATATCTTCCGTTAAGAACTGGAAAGAAGCTTTCTGAGAAACTGCCGTGAGTTCTGTTCATACATCTCACCGAGTTACAGCTTTCCTCTCAAGAAACCTTTCTCTAAGGCTGTTCTTGTGTAATTTGCAAAGTGATATTTGGAAGCCCATAGAGGGCTATGGTGAAAAAGGAAATATCTTCCGTTAAACACTGGAAAGAAGCTTTCTGAGAAACTGCTTTGTGTTCTGTTAATTCATCTCACAGAGTTACAGCTTTCCCCTCAAGAACCAGTACACTAAGACTGCTCTTGTGGTATTTGCAAAGTGATATTTGGATGCCCATAGAGGGTTATGGTGAAAATGGAAATATCCTAAGATAAAAAGCGAAAAGAAGCTTTCTGAGAAACTGCTTTGTGTTATGTTAATTCATCTCACAGTGTTACAGCTTTTCCCTCAAGAAGCGTTTCGCTAAGATTGTTCTTGTGGAATTTGCAAAGTGATAGTTGGAAGCCCATAGATGCCTAGGGTGAAAAAGGAAATATCTTAAGTTAAAAACTGGAGAGAAGCTTTCTGAGAAACTGCTTTGTGTTCTGTTAATTCATCTCAAAGAGTTACAGCTTTCCCCTCAAGAAGCCTTTTGCTGAGACTGTTCTTGTGGAATTTGCAAAGGGATATTTGGAAGAGCAAAGAGGGCTATGGTGAAAAAAGAAATATCTTCAGTTAAAAACTAGAAAGAAGCTTACTGAGAAACTGCTTTGTGTTCTGTTAATTCATTTCACAGAGTTACAGCTTTCCGCTCAAGAAGCCTTTCGCTAACATTGTTCTTGTGGAATTTGCAAAGTGATATTTAGAAGCCCATAGAGGGCTTTGGTAAAAAAGGAAATATCTTCCGTTAAAAACTGGAAAGAAGCTTTCTGAGAAACTACTTTGTTTTCTGTTAATTCATCTCACAGGGTTACAGCTTTACCTTCAAAAAGGCTTTCGCTAAGACAGTTCTTGTGGATTTTGAAAAGTGATATATGGAAGTCCATAGAGGTCTATGGTGAAAAAGGAAATATCTTCTGTTAAAAACTGGAAAGAAGCCTTCTGATAACAGCTTTCCCTTCAAAAAGCCTTTCGCTAAGTCTCTTCTTGTGGAATTTGCAAAGTGATATTTGGAAGCCCATAGAGAGCTATGGTGAAAAAGGAAATATCCTAAGATAAAAACTGAAAAGAAGCTTTCTGAGAAACTACTTTGTGTTCTGTTAATTTATGTCACAGACTTACAGCTTTCCCTTCAGGAAGCCTTTCGCTAAGACTGTTCTTGTGGAATTTGCAAAGTGATATTTAGAAGCCCATAGAGGGCTATGGTGAAAAAGGAAATATCTTCAGTTAAAAAATGGAAAGAAGCTTTGTGAGAAGCTGCTTTGTGTTCTGTTAATTCGTCTCACAGAGTTTCAGCTTTCCCCTCAAGAAGCCTTTCGTTAAGAGTGTTCTTGTGGAATTTGCAAAGTGGTATTTGGAAAACCAAAGAGGGCTATAGTGAAAAAGGAAATATCTTCAGTTAAAACTGGAAAGAATCTTTCTGAGAAACTGCTTTGTGTTCTGTAAATTCGTTTCACAGAGTTACAGCTTTCCCCTCAAGAAGCATTTCGCTAACACTGTTCTTGTCTAATTTGCAAAGTGATATTTGGAAGGCCAAAGACGACCTTGGTAAAAAAGGAAATATCTTCTGTTAAAAACTGGAAAGAAGTTTTCTGCGAAAATGCTTTGTGTTCTGTTAATTCATCGCACAGAGTTACAGCCTTCCCCTCAAGAAGCCTTTCGCTAAGACTGTTCTTTTGGAATTTGAAAGGAGATATTTGAAAGCCCATAGAGGGCTTTGGTGAAAAAGGAAATATCTTCCGTTAAAAACTGGAAAGATGATTTCTGAGAAACTGATTTGTGTTCTGTTATTTCATCTCACAGAGTTACAGCTTTCCCCTCAAGAAGCCTTTCCCTAAGACTGTTCTTGTGGAATTTGAAAAGTGATATTTAGAAGGCCATAGAGGGCTATGGTGAAAAAGGAAATATTCTCCGTTAAAAACTGGAAAGAAGCTTTCTGAGAAACTGCTTTGTGTACCGTTAATTTATCTCACAGAGTAACAGCTTTCCCCTCAAGAAGCCTTTCGCTAAGTCTGTTGTTGTGGACATTGCAAAGTGATATTTGGAAGCCCCAAGAGGGCAATGGTGAAAAAGGAAATATCTTCAGTTAAAAACTGGTAAGGAGCCTTCTGAGCAACTGCTTTGTGTTCTGTTAATTCATCTCACAGAGTTACAGCTTTCCCCTCTAGAAGCCTTTCCCTAAAACTGTTCTTGTGGAATTTCGAAAGTGATATTTAGAAGCCCATAGAGGTCTATGGTGAAAAAGGAAATAGCCTAAGATAAAAACTAAAAATAAGCTTTCTGAGAAACTGCTTTGTGTTCTGTTAATTCGTCTCACAGAGTTACAGCTTTCCCCTCAAGAAGCGTTAAGACTGTTCTTGTGGAATTTGCAAAGTGATCTTTGGAAGCCCATTGACGTCTATGGTGAAAAAGGAAATATCTTCAGTTAAAAACTGTAAAGAAGCGTTCAGAGAAACTCCTTTGTGTTCTGTTAATTCATCTCACAGAGTTATAGCATTCCGCTCAAAAAGCCTTTCGCTAAGACGGTTCTTGTGGAATTTGAAAAGTGATAGTTGGAAGCCCATAGAGGGCTTCGGTGAAAAAGGAAATATCTTCCGTTAAAAACTGGATAGAAACGTTCAGAGAAACTGCTTTGTGTTCTGTTAATTCATCTCACAGTGTTACAGTTTTCCCTTCAAGAAGCCTTTCGCTAAGCGTGTTCTTGTGGAATTTGCAAGGTGATATTTGGTAGCCCAGAGAGGGCTTTGTTGAAAAAGGAAATATCTTCCGTTAAAAACTGGAAAGAAACTTTCTGAGAAACTGCTTTGTGTTCTGTTAATTCATCTCACAGAGTTACAGCTTTCCCCTCAAGAATCCTTTCGCTAATACTGTTCTTGTGGAATTTTCAAAGTCTTATTTGGAAGCACATAGAGGGCTATGATGAAAAAGGAAATATCCGAAGACAAAAACTGGAAAGAATCTTTCTGAGAAACTGCTTTGTGTTCTGTTTATTTATCTCACAGAGTTACAGCTTTCCCCTCAAAAAGCCTTTCGCTAAGACTGTTCTTGTGGAATTTGCAAAATGATATTTCGAAGCCCATAGAGGGCTACGGTGAAAAGGAAATATCTTCCGTTAAAAACTGGAAGGAAGCTTTCAGAGAAACTGCTTTGTGTTCTGTTATTTCATCTCACAGAGTTATAGCTTTCCCCTCAAGAAGCCTTTCGCTAAGACTGTTCTTGTGGCATTTGCAAAGTGTTATTTGAAAGCCCATAGAGGGCTATGGTGAAAAACGAAATATTTTCCGTTAAAACAGGAAAGAAGCTTTCTGAGAAACTGCGTGGGTTCTGTTAATTCATCTCACAGAGTTACAGCTTTCCCCTCAAGAAGCCTTTCACTAAGACTGTTCTTGTGGAATTTGCAAAGTAATATTTCGAAGAACATAGAGGGCTACTGTGAAAAAGGAAATATATTCCGTTAAAAACTGGAAAGAAGCTTTTTGAGAAACTGCTTTGTATTCTGTTAATTCATCTCACAGAGTTACAGCTTTCCCCTCAAGAAGCCTTTCCCTAAGACTGTTCTTGTGGAATTTGGAAAGTGATATTTAGAAGAGCATAGAGGGCTGTGTTGAAAAAGGAAATGTCCCAAGACAAAAACTGGAGAGAAACTTTCTGAGAAAATGCTTTGTGTGCTGTTAATTCATCTCACAGATTTACAGGTTTCCCCTTAAAAAACATTTCGCTAAGACTGTTCTTGTGGAATATGAAAAGTGATATTTGGAAGCCCATAGAGGGCTATGGTGAAAAAGGAAATATCTTCCGTTAAAAACTGGAAAGAAGCTTTCTGAGAAACTGCTTTGTTTTCTGTTAATTCAACCCACTGAGTTACAGCTTTCCTCTCAAGAAGCCTTTCCCCAAGACAGTTCTTGTGGAATTTGGAAAGTGATATTTATAAACCCTTAGAGGGCTATGGTGAAAAAGGAAATATCTTAAGATAAAAACTGAAGAGAAGCTTTCTGAGAAACTGCTTTGTGTTGTGTTAATTCATCTCACAGAGTTACAGCTTTCCCCTCAAGAAGCCTTTCGCCAAGCCTTTTCTTGTGGAATTTGCAAAGTGATATTTGGAAGCCCATACAAGGCTATGGTGAAAAAGGAAATATCTTCAGTTAAAATTGGATAGAAGCTTTCTGAGAAATTGCTTTGTGTTCTCTTAATTCATCTCACAAAGGTACAGCTTTCCCCCAAGAAGCCATTCACTAGGACTATTCTTATGAAATTTTCAAACTGATATATGGAAACCCATACAGAGATATGGTGAAAATGGAAATATCTTCCGTTCAGAACTGGAAAGAAGCTTTCTGAGAAACTGCCGTGATTTCTGTTCATACATCTCACCGAGTTACAGCTTTCCTCTCAAGAAACCTTTCTCTAAGGCTGTTCTTGTGTAATTTGCAAAGTGATATTTGGAAGCCCATAGAGGGCTATGGTGAAAAAGGAAATATCTTCCGTTAAACACTGGAAAGAAGCTTTCTGAGAAACTGCTTTGTGTTCTGTTAATTCATCTCACAGAGTTACAGCTTTCCCCTCAAGAACCAGTACACTAAGACTGCTCTTGTGGTATTTGCAAAGTGATATTTGGATGCCCATAGAGGGTTATGGTGAAAATGGAAATATCCTAAGATAAAAAGCGAAAAGAAGCTTTCTGAGAAACTGCTTTGTGTTATGTTAATTCATCTCACAGTGTTACAGCTTTTCCCTCAAGAAGCGTTTCGCTAAGATTGTTCTTGTGGAATTTGCAAAGTGATAGTTGGAAGCCCATAGATGCCTAGGGTGAAAAAGGAAATATCTTAAGTTAAAAACTGGAGAGAAGCTTTCTGAGAAACTGCTTTGTGTTCTGTTAATTCATCTCAAAGAGTTACAGCTTTCCCCTCAAGAAGCCTTTTGCTGAGACTGTTCTTGTGGAATTTGCAAAGGGATATTTGGAAGAGCAAAGAGGGCTATGGTGAAAAAAGAAATATCTTCAGTTAAAAACTAGAAAGAAGCTTACTGAGAAACTGCTTTGTGTTCTGTTAATTCATTTCACAGAGTTACAGCTTTCCGCTCAAGAAGCCTTTCGCTAACATTGTTCTTGTGGAATTTGCAAAGTGATATTTAGAAGCCCATAGAGGGCTTTGGTAAAAAAGGAAATATCTTCCGTTAAAAACTGGAAAGAAGCTTTCTGAGAAACTACTTTGTTTTCTGTTAATTCATCTCACAGGGTTACAGCTTTACCTTCAAAAAGGCTTTCGCTAAGACAGTTCTTGTGGATTTTGAAAAGTGATATATGGAAGTCCATAGAGGTCTATGGTGAAAAAGGAAATATCTTCTGTTAAAAACTGGAAAGAAGCCTTCTGATAACAGCTTTCCCTTCAAAAAGCCTTTCGCTAAGTCTCTTCTTGTGGAATTTGCAAAGTGATATTTGGAAGCCCATAGAGAGCTATGGTGAAAAAGGAAATATCCTAAGATAAAAACTGAAAAGAAGCTTTCTGAGAAACTACTTTGTGTTCTGTTAATTTATGTCACAGACTTACAGCTTTCCCTTCAGGAAGCCTTTCGCTAAGACTGTTCTTGTGGAATTTGCAAAGTGATATTTAGAAGCCCATAGAGGGCTATGGTGAAAAAGGAAATATCTTCAGTTAAAAAATGGAAAGAAGCTTTGTGAGAAGCTGCTTTGTGTTCTGTTAATTCGTCTCACAGAGTTTCAGCTTTCCCCTCAAGAAGCCTTTCGTTAAGAGTGTTCTTGTGGAATTTGCAAAGTGGTATTTGGAAAACCAAAGAGGGCTATAGTGAAAAAGGAAATATCTTCAGTTAAAACTGGAAAGAATCTTTCTGAGAAACTGCTTTGTGTTCTGTAAATTCGTTTCACAGAGTTACAGCTTTCCCCTCAAGAAGCATTTCGCTAACACTGTTCTTGTCTAATTTGCAAAGTGATATTTGGAAGGCCAAAGACGACCTTGGTAAAAAAGGAAATATCTTCTGTTAAAAACTGGAAAGAAGTTTTCTGCGAAAATGCTTTGTGTTCTGTTAATTCATCGCACAGAGTTACAGCCTTCCCCTCAAGAAGCCTTTCGCTAAGACTGTTCTTTTGGAATTTGAAAGGAGATATTTGAAAGCCCATAGAGGGCTTTGGTGAAAAAGGAAATATCTTCCGTTAAAAACTGGAAAGATGATTTCTGAGAAACTGATTTGTGTTCTGTTATTTCATCTCACAGAGTTACAGCTTTCCCCTCAAGAAGCCTTTCCCTAAGACTGTTCTTGTGGAATTTGAAAAGTGATATTTAGAAGGCCATAGAGGGCTATGGTGAAAAAGGAAATATTCTCCGTTAAAAACTGGAAAGAAGCTTTCTGAGAAACTGCTTTGTGTACCGTTAATTTATCTCACAGAGTAACAGCTTTCCCCTCAAGAAGCCTTTCGCTAAGTCTGTTGTTGTGGACATTGCAAAGTGATATTTGGAAGCCCCAAGAGGGCAATGGTGAAAAAGGAAATATCTTCAGTTAAAAACTGGTAAGGAGCCTTCTGAGCAACTGCTTTGTGTTCTGTTAATTCATCTCACAGAGTTACAGCTTTCCCCTCTAGAAGCCTTTCCCTAAAACTGTTCTTGTGGAATTTCGAAAGTGATATTTAGAAGCCCATAGAGGTCTATGGTGAAAAAGGAAATAGCCTAAGATAAAAACTAAAAATAAGCTTTCTGAGAAACTGCTTTGTGTTCTGTTAATTCGTCTCACAGAGTTACAGCTTTCCCCTCAAGAAGCGTTAAGACTGTTCTTGTGGAATTTGCAAAGTGATCTTTGGAAGCCCATTGACGTCTATGGTGAAAAAGGAAATATCTTCAGTTAAAAACTGTAAAGAAGCGTTCAGAGAAACTCCTTTGTGTTCTGTTAATTCATCTCACAGAGTTATAGCATTCCGCTCAAAAAGCCTTTCGCTAAGACGGTTCTTGTGGAATTTGAAAAGTGATAGTTGGAAGCCCATAGAGGGCTTCGGTGAAAAAGGAAATATCTTCCGTTAAAAACTGGATAGAAACGTTCAGAGAAACTGCTTTGTGTTCTGTTAATTCATCTCACAGTGTTACAGTTTTCCCTTCAAGAAGCCTTTCGCTAAGCGTGTTCTTGTGGAATTTGCAAGGTGATATTTGGTAGCCCAGAGAGGGCTTTGTTGAAAAAGGAAATATCTTCCGTTAAAAACTGGAAAGAAACTTTCTGAGAAACTGCTTTGTGTTCTGTTAATTCATCTCACAGAGTTACAGCTTTCCCCTCAAGAATCCTTTCGCTAATACTGTTCTTGTGGAATTTTCAAAGTCTTATTTGGAAGCACATAGAGGGCTATGATGAAAAAGGAAATATCCGAAGACAAAAACTGGAAAGAATCTTTCTGAGAAACTGCTTTGTGTTCTGTTTATTTATCTCACAGAGTTACAGCTTTCCCCTCAAAAAGCCTTTCGCTAAGACTGTTCTTGTGGAATTTGCAAAATGATATTTCGAAGCCCATAGAGGGCTACGGTGAAAAGGAAATATCTTCCGTTAAAAACTGGAAGGAAGCTTTCAGAGAAACTGCTTTGTGTTCTGTTATTTCATCTCACAGAGTTATAGCTTTCCCCTCAAGAAGCCTTTCGCTAAGACTGTTCTTGTGGCATTTGCAAAGTGTTATTTGAAAGCCCATAGAGGGCTATGGTGAAAAACGAAATATTTTCCGTTAAAACAGGAAAGAAGCTTTCTGAGAAACTGCGTGGGTTCTGTTAATTCATCTCACAGAGTTACAGCTTTCCCCTCAAGAAGCCTTTCACTAAGACTGTTCTTGTGGAATTTGCAAAGTAATATTTCGAAGAACATAGAGGGCTACTGTGAAAAAGGAAATATATTCCGTTAAAAACTGGAAAGAAGCTTTTTGAGAAACTGCTTTGTATTCTGTTAATTCATCTCACAGAGTTACAGCTTTCCCCTCAAGAAGCCTTTCCCTAAGACTGTTCTTGTGGAATTTGGAAAGTGATATTTAGAAGAGCATAGAGGGCTGTGTTGAAAAAGGAAATGTCCCAAGACAAAAACTGGAGAGAAACTTTCTGAGAAAATGCTTTGTGTGCTGTTAATTCATCTCACAGATTTACAGGTTTCCCCTTAAAAAACATTTCGCTAAGACTGTTCTTGTGGAATATGAAAAGTGATATTTGGAAGCCCATAGAGGGCTATGGTGAAAAAGGAAATATCTTCCGTTAAAAACTGGAAAGAAGCTTTCTGAGAAACTGCTTTGTTTTCTGTTAATTCAACCCACTGAGTTACAGCTTTCCTCTCAAGAAGCCTTTCCCCAAGACAGTTCTTGTGGAATTTGGAAAGTGATATTTATAAACCCTTAGAGGGCTATGGTGAAAAAGGAAATATCTTAAGATAAAAACTGAAGAGAAGCTTTCTGAGAAACTGCTTTGTGTTGTGTTAATTCATCTCACAGAGTTACAGCTTTCCCCTCAAGAAGCCTTTCGCCAAGCCTTTTCTTGTGGAATTTGCAAAGTGATATTTGGAAGCCCATACAAGGCTATGGTGAAAAAGGAAATATCTTCAGTTAAAATTGGATAGAAGCTTTCTGAGAAATTGCTTTGTGTTCTCTTAATTCATCTCACAAAGGTACAGCTTTCCCCCAAGAAGCCATTCACTAGGACTATTCTTATGAAATTTTCAAACTGATATATGGAAACCCATACAGAGATATGGTGAAAATGGAAATATCTTCCGTTCAGAACTGGAAAGAAGCTTTCTGAGAAACTGCCGTGATTTCTGTTCATACATCTCACCGAGTTACAGCTTTCCTCTCAAGAAACCTTTCTCTAAGGCTGTTCTTGTGTAATTTGCAAAGTGATATTTGGAAGCCCATAGAGGGCTATGGTGAAAAAGGAAATATCTTCCGTTAAACACTGGAAAGAAGCTTTCTGAGAAACTGCTTTGTGTTCTGTTAATTCATCTCACAGAGTTACAGCTTTCCCCTCAAGAACCAGTACACTAAGACTGCTCTTGTGGTATTTGCAAAGTGATATTTGGATGCCCATAGAGGGTTATGGTGAAAATGGAAATATCCTAAGATAAAAAGCGAAAAGAAGCTTTCTGAGAAACTGCTTTGTGTTATGTTAATTCATCTCACAGTGTTACAGCTTTTCCCTCAAGAAGCGTTTCGCTAAGATTGTTCTTGTGGAATTTGCAAAGTGATAGTTGGAAGCCCATAGATGCCTAGGGTGAAAAAGGAAATATCTTAAGTTAAAAACTGGAGAGAAGCTTTCTGAGAAACTGCTTTGTGTTCTGTTAATTCATCTCAAAGAGTTACAGCTTTCCCCTCAAGAAGCCTTTTGCTGAGACTGTTCTTGTGGAATTTGCAAAGGGATATTTGGAAGAGCAAAGAGGGCTATGGTGAAAAAAGAAATATCTTCAGTTAAAAACTAGAAAGAAGCTTACTGAGAAACTGCTTTGTGTTCTGTTAATTCATTTCACAGAGTTACAGCTTTCCGCTCAAGAAGCCTTTCGCTAACATTGTTCTTGTGGAATTTGCAAAGTGATATTTAGAAGCCCATAGAGGGCTTTGGTAAAAAAGGAAATATCTTCCGTTAAAAACTGGAAAGAAGCTTTCTGAGAAACTACTTTGTTTTCTGTTAATTCATCTCACAGGGTTACAGCTTTACCTTCAAAAAGGCTTTCGCTAAGACAGTTCTTGTGGATTTTGAAAAGTGATATATGGAAGTCCATAGAGGTCTATGGTGAAAAAGGAAATATCTTCCGTTAAAAACTGGAAAGAAGCCTTCTGATAACAGCTTTCCCTTCAAGAAGCCTTTCGCTAAGCCTCTTCTTGTGGAATTTGCAAAGTGATATTTGGAAGCCCATAGAGAGCTATGGTGAAAAAGGAAATATCCTAAGATAAAAACTGAAAAGAAGCTTTCAGAGAAACTACTTTGTGTTCTGTTAATTTATGTCACAGACTTACAGCTTTCCCCTCAGGAAGCCTTTCGCTAAGACTGTTCTTGTGGAATTTGCAAAGTGATATTTAGAAGCCCATAGAGGGCTATGGTGAAAAAGGAAATATCTTCAGTTAAAAAATGGAAAGAAGCTTTGTGAGAAGCTGCTTTGTGTTCTGTTAATTCGTCTCACAGAGTTACAGCTTTCCCCTCAAGAAGCCTTTCGTTAAGAGTGTTCTTGTGGAATTTGCAAAGTGGTATTTGGAAAACCAAAGAGGGCTATAGTGAAAAAGGAAATATCTTCAGTTAAAACTGGAAAGAATCTTTCTGAGAAACTGCTTTGTGTTCTGTAAATTCGTTTCACAGAGTTACAGCTTTCCCCTCAAGAAGCATTTCGCTAACACTGTTCTTGTCTAATTTGCAAAGTGATATTTGGAAGGCCAAAGATGGCTTTGGTAAAAAAGGAAATATCTTCTGTTAAAAACTGGAAAGAAGTTTTCTGCGAAAATGCTTTGTGTTCCGTTAATTCATCGCAAAGAGTTACAGCTTTCCCCTCAAGAAGCCTTTCGCTAAGTCTGTTGTTGTGGAAATTGCAAAGTGATATTTGGAAGCCCCAAGAGGGCAATGGTGAAAAAGGAAATATCTTCAGTTAAAAACTGGAAAGGAGCTTTCTGAGTAACTGCTTTGTGTTCTGTTAATTCATCTCACAGAGTTACAGCTTTCCCCTCAAGAATCCTTTCGCTAAGACTGTTCTTGTGGAATTTTCAAAGTCTTATTTGGAAGCACATAGAGGGCTATGATGAAAAAGGAAATATCCTAAGACAAAAACTGGAAAGAATCTTTCTGAGAAACTGCTTTGTGTTCTGTTTATTTATCTCACAGAGTTACAGCTTTCCCCTCAAAAAGCCTTTCGCTAAGACTCTTCTTGTGGAATTTGCAAAATGATATTTGGAAGCCCATAGAGGGCTACGGTGAAAAGGAAACATCTTCCGTTAAAAACTGGAAAGAAGCTTTCTGAGAAACTGCTTTGTGTTCTGTTAATTCATCTCACAGAGTTACAGCTTTCCCCTCAAGAAGCCTTTCGCTAAGACTGTTCTTCTGGCATTTGCAAAGTGTTATTTGGAAGCCCATAGAAGGCTATGTTGAAAAACGAAATATTTTCCGTGGAAACAGGAAAGAAGCTTTCTGAGAAACTGCGTTGTGTTCTGTTAATTCATCTCAAAGAGTTACAGCTTTCCCCTCAAGAAGCCTTTCGCTAAGCATGTTCTTGTGGAATTTGCAATATGATATTTTGAAGCCCATAGAGGGCTATGGTGAAAAAGGAAATATCCTAAGATAAAAACTGAAAAGAAGCTTTCTGAGAAAATGCTTTGTGTTCTGTTAATACTTCTCACAGAGTTACTGCTTTCCCCTCAAGAAGCCTTTTGCTAAGACTGTTCTTGTGGAATTTAGAAAGTGATATTCAGAAGCCCATAGAGGACTCTGGTGAAAAAGTAAATATCTTCCGTTAAAAACTGGAAAGAAGCTTTCTGAGAAACTGCTTTGTGTTCTGTTAATTCATCAACACTGAGTTACCGCTTTCCCCTCAAGAAGCCTTTCTCTAAGACTGTTCTTGTGGAATTTGTAAAGTGATATTTAGAAGCCCATACAGGGCTGTGGTGAAAAAGGACATATCTTCCGTTAAAAACTGGAAAAAATCTTTCAGAGAAACTGCTTTGTGTTCTGCTATTTCATCTCACAGAGTTACAGCTTTCCCCTCAAGAAATCGTTCACTAAGACTGTTCTTGTGGCATTTGCAAAGTGATATTTGTAAGCGCATAGAGGGCTATGTTGAAAAAGGAAACATCGTAAGATAAAAACTGAAAAGAAGCTTTGTGAGAAACTGCTTTGTGTTCTGTTAATTCGTCTCACAGAGTTACAGCTTTCCCCTCAAGAAGCCTTTCGCTAAGACTGTTCTTGGGGAATTTGCAAAGTGATATTTGGAAACCCATAGAGGGCTAAGGTGAAAAAGGAAATATCTTCCGTTAAAAACTGGAAAGAAGATTTGTGAGAAACTGCTTTTTGTTCTGTTAATTCATCTCACAGAGTTACAGATTTCCCCTCCAGAAGCCTTTCGCTAAAACTGTTCTTGTGGAATTTGGAAAGTGATATTTGGAAGCCCATGGAGGGCTATGGTGAAAAGGGAAATAACTTCCGTTAAAAACTGGAAAGAAGCTCTCTAAGAAACTGCCGTGTGTTCTGTTATGGAAGCCCATAGAGGGCTATTTTGAAAATGGAAATACCCTAAGATAAAAACCGAAAAGAAGCTGTCTGAGAAACTGCTTTGTGTTGTGTTGGTTCATCTCACAGTGTTACAGCTTTCTCCTGAAGAAGCCCTTCACTAAGACTGTTCTTGTGAAATTTGCAAACTGATATTTGTAATCCCTTAGAGGGCTATGGTGAAAAAGGAAATATATTCCCTAAAAAACTGGAAATAAGCTTTCTGAGAAACTGCCATGTGTTCTCTCAATGCACCTCACCGAGTTACAGCTTTCCCCTCAAGAAGACTTTCGCTAGGACTGTTGTTGTGGGATTTGCAAAGTGATATATGGAAGTCCATAGAGGGCTATGGTGAAAACGGAAATTTCTTCCGTTAAAAACTGGAAAGAAGATTTCTGAGAAATTGCTATTTGTTCGGTTAATTCATCTCACAGAGTTACAGCTTCTCCTCCAGAAGCCTTTCGCTAAGACTGTTCTTGTGGAATTTGCAAAGTGATATTTGGAAGCCCATAGAAGGCTATTTTGAAAAAGGAGTTATCCTAAGATAGAAACTGAAAATAAGCTTTCTGAGAAACTGCTTTGTGTTCTGTCAATTCAACTCACAGAGTTACAGCTTTCCCCTCAAGAAGCCTTTTGCTAAGGCTGTTGTTGTGAAATTTTCAAAGTGATATTTGGAAGCCCATAGAGGTCTATTGTGAAAAAGGAAATATCTTCCGTTAAAAACTAGAAAAAAGCTTTCTGAGAATCTGCCATGTGTTATGTTAATACATCTCACCGAGTTACAGCTTTACCCTCAAGAAGCCTTTCGCTAAGACTGTTCTTGTGGGATTTGCAAAGTGATATTTGGAAGCCCATAGAGGGCTATGGTGAAAAAGGAAATATTCTAAGATAAAAACTGAAAAGAAGCTTTCTCAGAAACTGCTTTGTGTTCTGTTAATTCATCTCACAGGGTTACAGCTTCACCTCCAGAAACCTTTCGCTAAGACTGTTCTTGTGGTATTTGCAAAGTGATATTTGGAAGCCCATACAGGGCTATGGTGAAAAAGGAAATATCTTCAGTTAAAAACTGGAAAGAAGCTTTCTGAGAAACTGCTCTGTGTTCTGCTAATTCTTCTCACAGAGTTACAGCTTTCCCCTCAAGAAGCCTTTCGCTAAGGCTGTTCTTTTGGAATTTTCAAAGTGATATTTAGAAGCCCATAGAGGGCTACGGTGAAAAAGGAAATATCTTCCGTTAAAAACTAGAGATAAGCTTTCTGAGAATCTGCTATGTGTTGTTAATTCATCTCACAGAGTTAAAACTTTCCCCTCAGGAAGCCTTTCGCTAAGACTGCTCTTGTAGTATTTGCAAAGTGATATTTAGAAGCCCACAGAGGGCTATGGTGAAAAAGGAAATAGCCTAAGATAAAAACTGAAAACAAGCTTTTTGAGAAGCTGCTGTGTGTTCTGTTAATTCACCTCACAGTGTTCCAGCTTTCCCCTCAAGAAGCCTTTCTCTAAGACTGTTCTTTTGGAATTTGCAAAGAGATATTTGGAAGCCCTTAGGGCCTATGGTGAAAAATGATATACCTTCAGTTAAAAACTGGAAAGAAGCTTTCTGAGAAACTGCTTTTTGTTCTGTTAATTCATCTCACAGAGTTACAGTTTTCCCCTCAAGATGACTTTCGCTAAGAGTGTTTTTGTGGAATTTGCAAAGTGATATTTGGAAACCCTAGATGGCTATGGTGAAAAAGGAAATATCTTCCATTAAAAACTGTATAGAAGATTTCTGAGAAACTGCTTTGTGTTCTGTTAATTCATCTCACAGAGTTGTAGCTTTCCCCTCAGAAAGCCTTTCGCTAAGGCTGTTGTTCTGGAATTTGCAAAGTGATATTTGGAATCCCATAGATGGCTATGGTGAAAATGGAAATATCCTAAGATAAAAACCGAAAAGAACCTTTCTGAGAAGCTGCTTTCTCTTCTGTTAGTTCATCTCACAGAGTTACAGCTTTCCGCTCAAGGAGCCGTTCACTAAGACTGTTCTTGTGGAATTTGCCAAGTGACATTTTGAAGCCCTTAGAAGGCTATGGTGAAAAAGTAAATATCCTAAGATAAAAACTGAAAAGAAACTTTCTGAGAAACTGCTTTGTTTTCTGTTAATTCAACTCACAGAGTTACAGCTTTACCCTCAAGAAGCCTTTCGCTAAGGCTGCTGTTGTGGTATTTGCAAAGTGATATTTGGAAGCCCATAGAGGGCTACAGTGAAAAAGGAAATATCTTCAGTTATAAACTGAAAAGAAGCTTTCTGAGAAACTGCTGTGTGTTCTGTTAATTCATCTCAAAGAATTAGAGCTTTCCCGTGAAGACACCTTCTGCTAAGATTGTTCTTGTGGAATTTGCATAGTGATAATTTGAAGCCCATAGATGGCTAAGGTGAAAAAGGAAATATCCTAAGATAAAAACCGAGAAGAAACTTTCTGAGAAACTGCTTTGTGTTCTGTTAGTTAATCTCCCAGTGTTACCGCTTTCCCCTCAAGAAGCCACTCCACAAGAAGCCTTTCGCTAAGACAGTTCCTGTGGGATTTGCATAGTGATATTTGGAAACCCATAGAGGGCTATGGTGAAAAAGGAAATATCCTAAGATGAAAACTGGAAAGAAGATTTCTGAGAAACTGCTTTGTGTTCTGTTAATTTATCTCACAGAATTACAGCTTTGCTCTCCTGAAGCCTTTCGCTAAGACTGTTCTTGTGGAATTTGCAAAGTGATTTTGGAAGCCCATAGAGCCCTATGGTAAAAAAGGAAATATCTTCAGTTAAAAGGCGGAAAGAATCTTTCTGAGAAACTCCTTTTTGTTCTGTTAATTCACCTCGCAGAGTTACAGCTTTCCCCTCTATAATTCTTTCACTAAGACTGTTCTTGTGGAATTTGCATAGTGATATTTGGAAGCCCGTAAAGGACTACGGTGAAAAAGGATGTATCTTACGGTAAAAACTGGAAAGAAGATTTCTGAGAAACTGCTTTGTGTTCTCTTAATGCATCTCACAGAGTTAAAATCTTCCCCTCCAGAAGCCCTCCGCAAAGACTGTTCTTCTGGAAATTGCAAAGTGATATTTGGAAGCCCATAGAGGGCTATGGTGAAAAAGAAAATATGTTCCGTTAAGAACTGGAAAGAAGATTTCTGAGAAACTGCTTTGCGTTCTCTTAATTCATCTCTCAGAGTTACAGCACTTTCCTCCAGAAGCCCTTCGCTAACACTGTTCTTGTGGAATTTGCAAAGTGATATTTGGAAGCCCATAGAGGGCTTTGGTGAAAAAGGAAATATCTTCTCTTAAAAAATGGCAAGATAGTTTCTGAGAAACACCTTTGTGTTCTGTTAATTCATCTCACAGAGTTACAGCTTTCCCCTCAAGAAGCCTTTCGCTAAGACATTTCTTGTGGAATACGCAAAGTGATATTTGGAAGCCCATAGAGGGCTATGGTTAAAAAGAAAATATGTTCAGTTAAAAACTGAAAAGAAGCTTTCTGAGAAACTGCTTTGTGTCCTGTTAATTCAACTCACAGTGTTACAGCTTTTCCCTCAAGAATCCTTTCACTAAGTCTGTTCTTGTGGAATTTGCCAAGTGGTATTTAGAAGCCCATAGAGGGCTATTCTGAAAAACGAATTATCTTCAGTTAAAATCTGGAAAGAAGCTTTCTGAGAAACTGCTTTCTGTTCTGTTAATTCATCTCACAGAGTTAGAGCTTTCCCCTCAAGAAGCCTTTCGCTAAGACTGTTCTTGTGAAATTTGCAAAGTGATATTTGGAAGCCTATAGAGGGCTACGGTGAGAGAGGAAATATCCTAAGATAAAAACTGAAAAGAAGCTTTCTCAGAAACTGCTTAGTGTTCTGTTAATTCATCTTACAGAGTAACAGCTTTACCCTCAAGAAGCCTTTCCCTAAGACTGTTCTTGTGTAATTCGCAGAGTAATATTTGGAAGCCCATATTGAGTTATGGTGAAAAAAGGAATATCTTCAGTTAGAATCTGTATAGCTTTCTGAGAAACTGCTTTGTTTTCTGTTAATTCATCTCACAGAGTTACAGCTTTCCCCTCAAGAAGTCTTTCGCTAAGACTGTTCTTGTGGAATTTGCAAAGGGAAATTTGGAAGCCCATAGAGGCCTATGGTGAAAAAGGAAATGTCCTCAGATGAAAACTAGAAAGAAGCTTCTTGAGAGACTGCTTTGTGTTCCGTTAATTCATCTCACATAGTTACAGCTTTGCCCTCCAGAAACCGTTCACTAAGACCGTTCTTGTGGAATTTTCAAAGTGATATTTGGAAACCCATAGGGGGCTATGGCGAAAAAGGAAATATCTTCAGTTATAAACTGGAAAGAAGTTTTCTGATAAACTGCTTTGTGTTCTGTTAATTCATCTGAGAGTGTTACAGCTTTCCCCTCAAGAAGCATTCCGGTAAGACTGTTCTTTTGGAATTTGCAAAGTGACATTTGGAAGCCCATAGAGGGCTGTGGTGAAAAAGAAATTTCCTAAGAAAGAACTGAAAAGAAGCTTTCTGAGAAACGACTTTGTGTTCTGTTAATTCATCTTATAGAATTACAGCTTTCCCCTCAAGAAGTCGTTCAGTAAGACTGTTCTTTTGGAATTTGCAAAGTGATATTTGGAAGCCCAGAGAGGACCATGATGTAAAGGAAATATCTTCAGATAAAAACTGGAAAGAAGCTTTCTGAGAAATTGCTTTGTGTTCTGTTAATTCATCTCACAGAATTACTGCTTTCCCCTCAAAAAAACTTTCAGTAAATCTGTTTTTGTGGAATTTGGAAAAAGATATTTGGAAAACCATAGAAATCTATGGTTAAAAAGAAAATATCCTAAGATAAATACTGAAAAGAAAATTTCTGAGAAACTGCTTTGTGTTCTCTGAATTCATCTCACAGACTTACAGCTTACCCCTCAAGAAACCGTTCACTAAGGCTGTTCTCGTGGATTTTGCAAAGTGATATTTGGAAGCCCTTAGAGTGCTATGGGGAAAAATGAAATATCTTCAGTTAAAAAGTGGAAAGAACGTTTCTGAGAAACTGCTTTGTGTTCTCTGAATTCATCTCACAGACTTACAGCTTTCCCTTCAAGAAGTCATTCACTAAGACTGTTCTTGTGAAATTTGCAAAGTGATATTTGGAAGTGCTTAGAGAAGTATGGTGAAAAAGGAAATATCTTAAGATAAAAACTGAAAAGAAGCTTTCTGAGAAACTGCTTTGTGTTTTGTTAATTCATCTCAGAGTGTTACAGCTTTCCGAACAAAAAGCCGTTCTCTAAGACTGATCTTGTGTTATTTTCAAATTGATATTTGGAAGCCCATAGAGGGCTATGGTGAAAAGGGAAATATCTTCAGTTAAAAACTGGAAAGAAGCTTTCTGAGAAACGGTTTTGTGTTCTCTTAGTTCATCTCACAGAGTTACAGCTTTCCCCTCAAGAAACCTTTCACCAGGACTGTTCTTGTAGAATTTGCAAAGTGGTCTTTGGAAGTCCATAAATCGCTATGGTGAAAAAGGATATAGCTTCAGTTAAAAAGTGAAAAGAAGCTTTCTGTGGAACTGCTTTGTGATATGTGATTTCCTGTCACTGAGATACAGCTGTATTTCGTAGAACTCTTGGCTAGTCTTATTTCTATGGAATCTGGGAAATGTTACTTCGGATCTCTCTGAAGGCTATAGGTCCAAAGGAAATATCCGCCGCTAAAAGTGTGAAAGAAGCTTTCTGAGAAACTTCTTTGTGATCTGTGAATTGATCTCACAGAGCTACAGTTTCCCCTCAAGAAGCCTTTCGCTAAGACTGTTCTTGTGGAATTTGCAAAGTGATATTTGGAAAACAATACGGGGCTATGGTGAAAAAGGAAATATCCTAAGATAAAAACTGAAAAGAAGCTTTTTGAGAAACTGCTTTGCGTACCGTTAATTCATCTCACAGAGTTATAGTTTTCCCCTCAAGAAGCCGTTCATTAAGACTGTTGTTGTGAAATTTGCAAAATGATATTTGGAAGCTCATAGAGGGCTATGGTGAAAATAGAAATATCTTCAGTTAAAAACTGGAGAGATACTTTCTGAGAAACTGCTTTGTGTTCTGTTAATTCATACACAGAGTTACACCTTTCCTATCAAGAATCCTTTTGCTAAGACAGTTCTTGTGGAGTTTACAAAGTGATATTTGGAAGCCCATAGAGGGGTACGGTTAAAAAGGAAATTTCCTCACATAAAAACTGGAAAGAAGCTTTCTGAGAAACTGCTTTGTGTTCTGTTAATTCATCTCACAGTATTACAGCTCTACCCTCAAGAAGCCCTTCACTAAGACTGTTCTTCTGGAATTTCCAAAGAGATATTTGGAAGCCCATAGAGCGCTATGGTGAAAAAGGAAATATCTTCAGTTTAAAACTGGAGAAAAGCTTTCTGAGAAACTGCTTTGTGTTCTGTTAATTCATACACAGAGTTACAGCTTTCCTATCAAGAATCCTTTCGCTAAGACTGTTCTTGTGGAGTTTACAAAGTGATATTTGGAAGCCCTTAGAGGGGTACCGTTAAGAAGGAAATTCCTCACATAAAAACTGGAAAGTAGTTTTCTGAGAAACTACTTTGTGTTCTGTTAATTCATCTCACAGAGTTACAGCTTTCCCCTCAAGAAGCATTTCGCTAAGACTGTTCTTGTGGAATTTGCAATGTGATATTTGGAAGCCCATGGAGGGATATGGTGAAAAAGGAAATATCTTCAATTAAAAACTGGAAAGAAGCTTTCTGAGAAACTGCTTTGTTTTCTGTTAATTCATCTCGCAGAGTTACAGCTTTCCCCTCCAGAAGTCTTTCGCTAAGACGGTTCTTGTGGAATTTGCAAAGTGATATTTGGAAGCCGTGAGAGGGCTATGGTGTAAAAGGAAATGTCCTGGGATCAAAACTGGAAAGAAGCTTTCGAACAAACTGTTTTGTGTTCTGTTAATTCATCTGACAGAGTTTCAGCTTTCCCCTCAAGAAGCCGTTCGCTAAGGCTGTTCTTGTGGAATTTGCAAAGTGATATTTGAAAGCCCATAGAGGGCTATGGTGAAAAAGGAAATACCTTCAGTTAAAAACTGGAAAGAAACTTTCTGAGAAACTGCTTTGTATTCTATTAATTCACCTCACAGAGTTTCAGCTTTCCCCTCTAGAAGCCTTTCTCTAAGACTGTTCTTTTGGAATTTGCAAAGTGATATTTGTAAGCCCATAGAAGTCGATGGTGAAAACGTAAATATCCTAAGATAAAAACTGAAAAGAACCTTTCTGAGAAACTGCTTTGTGTTTTGTTAATTCATCTCACAGAGTTATAGGTTTCCCCTCAAGAAGCCTTTTGCTAAGACAGTTCTTGTGGAATATGCAAAGTGATATTTGGAAGCTCATAGTGACCTATAGTGAAAAAGGATATATCTTCAGTTAAAAACTGAAAAGAAGCTTTCTGAGAAACTGCTTTGTGATATATGACTTCCACTCACTGAGTTACAGCTGTATTTCGTAGAGCTGTTTGGCAGCCGTATTTCTGTGGAATCTGAGAACTGATACTTCGGATCCCTTTGAAGACTGAAGGGCCAAAGGAAATATCCACCGCTAAAAGTTAGAAAGAAGCTTTCTGAGAAACTTCTTTGTGATCTGCGAATTCATTTCACAGAGTTACAGCTTTCCCCTCAAGAAGCCTTTCGCTAAGATTATTCTTGTGCAATTTGAAAAATGATATTTGGAAGCCAATAGACAGCTATGGTGAAAACGAAATATCCTCAGATAAAACCTGGAAGGAAGCTTTCTGAGAAATTACTTTGTGTTCTTGTAATTCATCTCACAGACTTACAGCTTTCCCCTCAAGAAGTCTTTCGCTAAGACTGTTCTTGTGGAATTTGAAATGTGATATTTGCAAGCCCATAGAGCGCTATGGAGAAAAGGAAATATCTTCAGATAAAAACTGTAAAGAACATTCCTGAGAAACTGCTTTGTGTTCTGTTAATTCACCTAACAGAGTTACAGCTTTCCCCTCTAGAAGCCTTTTGCTAAGACTGTTCTTGCTGTATTTTCAAAGTGATATTTTGAAGCCCATAGAGGGCTACGGTGAAAAAGGATATAGCTTCAGTTAAAAACTGAAAGAGGCTTTCTGAGAAACGGTTTAGTATTATGTGACTTCCACTCACTGAGTTACAGCTGTATTTCCTAGAGCTGTTTGATAGCCTTATTTCTATGGAATCGTAGAACTGTTATTTTGGATCCCTTTGAAGACTATAGGGCCAAAGGAAATATCTGCCGCTAAAAGTGAGAAAGAAGCTTTCTGAGAAACTTCTCTGAGATCTGTTAATTCATCTCACAGAGTTACAGCATTCCACTCAAGAAGCCTTTCGCTAGGACTGTTCTTTTTGAATTTGCAAAGTGATATTTCGAAGCCCGTAGACGGCTGTGGTGAAAAGGGAAATGTCTTCAGTTAAAAAATGGAAAGAAGCTTTCTAAGAAACTGCATTGTGTTCTGTTAATTCATCTCAAAGAGTTACAGCTTTACCCTCAAAAAGACTTTTGCTAAGACTCTTCTTGTGTAATACTCATAGTGATATTTGTAAGCCCTTATAGGGCTATAGTGAAAAAGGAAATATCCTAAGATAAAAGCTGAAAAGAAGCTTTCTGAGAAACTGCTTTGTGTTCTGTTAATTCACCTCACAGAGTTACAGCTTTCCCCTTAAGAAGCCTTTCCGTAAGACTGTTCTTGTGGAATTTGCAGAGTGGTATTTGTAAGCCCATAGAGGGTTATGGTGAAAAAGGAAATATCCTAAGATAAAAACTGAAAAGAACATTTCTGAGAAACTGCTTTGTGATATGTGACTTCCACTCACTGAGTGAGAGCTATATGTCATAGAGCTGTTTGCTAACCTTATTTCTATGGAATCTGAGAAGGGATAATTCAGTTCCCTTTGAAGACTATAGGGCCAAAGGAAATATCCACCATAAAAGTGAGAAAGAAGCTTTCGGAGAAACAGCTTTCCGATCTGTGAATTCATCCCACAGAGTTACAGCTTTCCCCTGAGGAAGCCTTTCGCTATGACTGTTCTTGTGGAATTTGCAAAGTGACATTTCGAAGGCCATAGAGAGCTATGGTGAAAAGGAAATATCTTCGGTTTAAAACGGGAAGGAAGCTTTCTGAGACACTGCGTTGTTGTTCTGTTAATTCATCTCACAAAGTTACAGCTTTCCCCTCACGAAGCCTTTCCCTAAGAATGTTTTTGTCGAATTTGGAAAGTGATATTTAGAAGCCTACAGAGGTCTACGGTGAAAAAGGAAATAACCTAAGATAAAAACTGAAAATAAGCTTTCTGAAAAACTGCTTTGTGTTCTCTTAATTCATCTCACAGATTTACAGCTTTCCTCTCAAGAAGCCTTTCACTAAGACTGTTCTTGTGCAATTTAGAACGTGATATTTAGAAGCCCATAGAGGGCTATGGTGAAAAAGGAAATATCCTCCGATAAAAACTGGAAAGAAGCTTTCTGAGAAACTGTTTGTGTTCTGTTAATTCATCGCACAGAGTTGCAGCTTTTCCCTAAAGAAGCCTTTCGCTAACACTGATCTTGTGGAATTTGCAAAGTAATATTTGGAAGCGCGTAGAGGGCTACAGCGAAAAAGGAAATAACTTCAGTTAAAAACTGGAAAGAAGCTTTCTGAGAAACTACTTTGTGTTCTGTTACTTCATCTCACAGAGTTACAGCTTTCCCCTTGAGAAGTCTTTCGCTAAGACTGTTCTTGTGGAATTTGCAAAGTGATATTTGGAAGCCCAGAGAGGGCTATGGTGAAAAATGAAATATCTTCAGTTAAAAACTGGAAAGAATCTTTCTGAGAAACTGCTTTGTGTTCTGTCAATTCATTTCACAGACTTACAGCTTTAACCTCAAGAAGCCTTTCGCTAAGACAGTTCTTGCGGAATTTGCAAAGTGATATTTGGAAGCCCATAGAGGGCTTTGCTGAGAAAGGAAATATCTTCCGTTAAAAACTGGAAAGAAGCTTTCTGAGAAACTGCTTTGTGTTCTGTTAATTCATCTCACAGATTTACAGCTTTCCCCTCAAGAAGCCTTTCGCTAAGACAATTCTTGTGGAATTGCAAAGTGATATTTTGAAGCCAATAGAGGGCTATGGTGAAAAAGGAAATATCTTCAGTTAAAAACTCTAAAGAAGCTTTCTGAGGAACTGCTTTGTGTTCTGTTAATTCAGCTCACAGAGTTACAGCTTTCCTTTCAAGAAGCCTTTCGCAAAGACTGTTCTTGTGGAATGTGCAAAGTGATATTGGGAAGCCCATAGAGGGCTATGGTGAAAAAGGATATATCTTCCATTAAAAAGTGGAAAGAAGCTTTCTGGGAAACTGCATTGGGTTCTGTTAATTCATCTAACAGAGTTACAGCATTCCCCCAAGAAGTCTTTCGCTAAGACTGTTCTTGTGAAATTTGCAAAGTGATATTTGGAAGCCCATATAGGGCTATGGTGAAAAAGGAAATAACTGCCGTTAAAAACTTGAACGAAGATTTCTGAGAAACTGCCTTGTGTTCTGTTAATTCGTCTAACAGAGTTACTGCTTTCCCGTCAAGAAGCCTTACCCTAAGACTGTTCTTGTGGAATTTGGAAAGTGATATTTAGAAGCCTACAGTGGTCGACGTTGAAAAAGGAAATAGCCTAATATAAAAACTGAAAATAAGCTTTATGAGAAACTGTTTTGTGTTCTGTTAATTCATCTCACAGAGCTAGAGCTTTCCCCTCAAGAAGCCGTTCGCTAAGACTGTTCTTGTGGAATTTAGAACGTGATATTTAGAAGCCCATAGAGGGCTATGGTGAAAAAGGAAATATCCTCCGTTAAAAACTGGAAAGAAGCTTTCTGAGAAACTGCTTTTTGTTCCGTTAATTCATCTCAGAGAGTTACAGCTTTCCCCTCAGAAGCTTTTCGCTAAGACTGTTCTTGTGGGATTTGCAAAGTGATATTTGGAAGCCCAGAGAGGGCTATGGTGAAAAAGGAATTGTCTTCCGTTTAAAAACGGAAAGAAGCTTTCTGAGAAACTGCTTTGTGTTCTGTAATTTCATTTCACATACCTACAGCTTTTTCCTCAAGAAGCCTTTCGCTAACACTGTTCTTGTGAAATTTGCAAAGTGATATTTGGAAGCCCATAGAGGGCTTTGGTGAAAAAGGAAATATCTTCCGTTAAAAACTGGAAAGAAGCTTTCTGAGAAACTGCTTTGTGTTCTGTTAATTCATCTCACAGAGTTACAGCTTTCCCCTCAAGGAGAACTTTACTATGTCTGTTCTTGTGGAATTTGCAAAGAGATATTTAGAAGCCCATATAGGGCTATGGTTAAAAAGGAAATATCTTCAGTTGAAAACTGGAAAGAAGCTTTCTAAGAAACTGCTTTGTGTTCTGTTAATTCATCTCACAGAGTTACAGCTTTCCCCTCAAGAAGTCTTTCGCTAGGACTGTTCTTGTGTCATTTGGAAAGTGGTATTTAGAAGGCCATAGAGGGCTATGGTGAATAAGGAAATGTCTTCCGTTATAAACTGGAAAGAAGCTTTCTGAGAAAGTCCTTTGTGTCCTGTTAATTCATCTCACAGAGTTACAGCTTTCTCCTCAAGAAGCCTTTCACTAAGACTGTTCTTGTGGAATTTGCAAAATGATATTTGGAAGCTCATATAGAGCCATGGTAAAAAATGAAATATCTTCAGTTAAAAACTGGAAAGAAGCTTTCTGAGAAACTGCTTTGTGTTCTGTTAATTTATCTCACAGAGTTACAGCTTTCCCCTCAAGAATACTTTCGCTCAGACTGTTCTTGTGGAATTTGGAAAGTGATATTTAGAAACCTTAGAGGGCTATGGAGAAAAAGGAAATATCTTCCGTTAAAAACTGGAAAGAAGCTTTCTGAGAAACTGCTTTGTGTTCTGTTAATTCATCTCACAGAGTTACAGCTTTCCCCTCAAGGAGCCTTTCCCTAAGACTGTTCTTCTGGAATTTGCAAAGTGACATTTGGAAACCCGTAGAGGGCTTTGGAGAAAAAGGTAATAACTTCCATTAAAAATCGGAAGGAAGCTTTCTGAGAAAGTTCTTTGTGTTCTGTTATTTCATCTCACAGAGTTACAGCTTTCCCCTGGAGAAGCCATTCATTAAGAATGTTCTTGTGTAATTTGCAAGGTGATATTTGGAAGAATATAGAGGGCTATGTTGAAAAAGGAAATATCCTACGATAAAAACCGAAAAGATACTTTCTGAGAAACTGCATTGTGTTCTCTTAACTCATCTCACGGAGTTACAGCTTTCCCCTCAAGAAGTCGATCACTAAGACTGTTCTTGTGGAGTTTTCAAACTGATATTTGGAAGTTCATAGAGGGCTATGAGGAAATAGGAAATATCTTCAGTTAAAAACTGGATAGAAGCTTTCTGAGAAATTGCTTTGTGTTCTGTTAATTCATCTCACAGAGTTACAGCTTTCCCCTTCAGAAGCCTTTCCCTAAGGCTGTTCTTGTAGAATTTGGAAAGTGATATTTAGAAGCCCATAGAGGTCTATGGTGAAAAAGGAAATAGCCTGAGTTAAAAACTGAAAATAAGCTTTCGGAGAAACTGCTTTGTGTTCTGTTAATTCATCTCACAGTGTTACAGCTTTCCCCTCAAGTAGTCTTTCACTAGGACTGCTCTTGTGTCATTTCGAAAGTGGTATTTAGAAGGCCTTAGAGTGCTATGGTGAATAAGGAACTATTTTCTGTTATAAACTGGATAGAAGCTTTCTGAGAAAGTGCTTTGTATCCTGTTAATTCATCTCACAGAGTTACAGCTTTCTCCTCAAAAGCCTTTCGCTAAGACTGTTCTTGTGGAATTTGCAAAGTTATTTTAGAAGCCCCTAGAGGGTTATGGCAAAAAGGAAATATTCTAAAATAAAAACTGAAAAGAAGCTTTCTGAGAAACTGCTCTATCTTCTCTTAATTCATCTCACAGAGTTATAGTTTTCCCCTCAAGAAGCCGTTCACTAAGATTGTTCTTGTGGAAATTCCAAGGTGATATTTAGAAGCCCACAGAGGGCTATGGTGAAAAAGGAAATAGCCTAAGATAAAAACTGAAAACATGCTTTTTGAGAAGCTGCTTTGTGTTCTGTTAATTCATCTCACAGTGTTCCAGCTTTCCCCTCAAGATGCCTTTCGCTAAGACTGTTCTTGTGGAATTTGCAAAGTGATTTTTGGAAGCCCATAGAGGGCTATGGTGGAAATGGAAATATCCTAAGATAAAAACCGAAAAGAAGCTTTCTGAGAAACTGTTTGTGTTCTGGTAATTCATCTCACAGGGTTACACCTTTCTCCTCAAGAAGCCTTCTCTAAGACTGTTCTTGTGGAATTTGAAAAGTGATATTTCGAAGCCCATGGGGGCTATGGTGAAAAAGGAAATATCTTTCGTTAAAAACTGGATACAAGATTTCTGAGAAACTGCTTTGTGTTCTGTTAATTCATCTCACAGAGTTACAGCTTTCCCGTCATGAAGCCGTTCACTAAGACTGTTCTTGTGAAATTTGCAAAGTGATATTTGGAAGCCCATAGAGGGCTATGGTGAAAAAGGAAATATCTTCCTTTAAAAAACAGAGGCAGATAAAGTCACAAAGATGGAGAAAAAGCAGGGCAGAAAAGCTGGAAATTCAAAAAATAAGAGCACATCTCCTCCGGCAAAGGAGCGCAGCTCATCGCCAGCAATGGATCAAAGCTGGACAGAGAATGACTTTGACGACATGAGAGAAGAAGGCTTCAGTCCATCAAATTTCTCAGAGCTAAAGGAGGAATTACGTACCCAGCGCAAAGAAACTAAAAATCTTGAAAAAAAAGTGGAAGAATTGATGGCTAGAGTAATTAATGCAGAGAAGCTCACAAACGAAATGAAAGAGACGAAAACCATGGCACGAGAAATACGTGACAAATGCACAAGCTTCAGTAACCGACTCGATCAACTGGAAGAAAGAATGTCAGCGATGGAGGATCAAATGAATGAAATGAAGCGAGAAGAGAAACCAAAAGAAAAAAGAAGAAAAAGAAATGAACAAAGCCTGCAAGAAGTATGGGATTATATAAAAAGACCAAATCTACGTCTGATTAGGGTACCTGAAAGTGAGGGGGAAAATGGAACCAAGTTGGAAAACACTCTTCAGGATATCATCCAGGAGAACTTCCCCAACCTAGTAGGGCAGGCCAACATTCAAATCCAGGAAATACAGAGAACACCACAAAGATACTCCTCGAGAAGAGCAACTCCAAGACACATAATTGCCAGATTCACCAAAGTTGAAATGAAGGAAAAAATCTTAAGGGCAGCCAGAGAGAAAGGTCGGGTTACCCACAAAGGGAAGCCCATCAGACTAACAGCAGATCTCTCGGCAGAAAATCTTCAAGCCAGAAGAGAGTGGGGGCCAATATTCAACATTCTTAAAGAAAAGAATTTTAAACCCAGAATTTTATATCCAGCCAAATTAAGTTTCATAAGTGAAGGAGAAATAAAATCCTTTACAGATAAGCAAATGCTTAGAGATTTTGTCACCACTAGGCCTGCCTTACAAGAGACCCTGAAGGAAGCACTAAACATGGAAAGGAACAACCAGTACCAGCCATTGCAAAAACATGCCAAAATGTAAAGACCATCAAGACTAGGAAGAAACTGCATCAACTAACGAGCAAAATAACCAGTTAATATCATAATGGCAGGATCAAGTTCACACATAACAATCTTAACCTTAAATGTAAATGGACTAAATGCTCCAATTAAAAGACACAGACTGGCAAACTGGATAAAGAGTCAAGATCCATCAGTCTGCTGTATTCAGGAGACTCATCTCACACACAGAGATATACATAGGCTCAAAATAAAGGGATGGAGGAAGATTTACCAAGCAAATGGAGAACAAAAAAAAGCAGGGGTTGCAATCCTAGTCTCTGATAAAACAGACTTTAAACCATCAAAGATCAAAAGAGACAAAGAAGGCCATTACATAATGGTAAAGGGATCAATTCAACAGGAAGAGCTAACTATCCTAAATATATATGCACCCAATACAGGAGCACCCAGATTCATAAAGCAAGTCCTTAGAGACTTACAAAGAGACTTAGACTCCCATACAATAATAATGGGAGACTTCAACAGTCCACGGTCAACATTAGACAGATCAACGAGACAGAAAGTTAACAAGGATATCCAGGAATTGAACTCATCTCTGCAGCAAGCAGACCTAATAGACATCTATAGAACTCTCCACCCCAAATCAACAGAATATACATTCTTCTCAGCACCACATCGTACCTACTCCAAAACTGACCATGTAATTGGAAGTAAAGCACTCCTCAGCAAATGTACAAGAACAGAAATTATAACAAACTGTCTCTCAGACCACAGTGCAATCAAATTAGAACTCAGGACTAAGAAACTCAATCAAAACCGCTCAACTACATGGAAACTGAACAACCTGCTCCTGAATGACTACTGGGTACATGACGAAATGAAGGCAGAAATAAAGATGTTCTTTGAAACCAGTGAGAACAAAGATACAACATACCAGAATCTCTGGGACACATTTAAAGCAGTGTGTAGAGGGAAATTTATAGCACTAAATGCCCACAAGAGAAAGCAGGAAAGATCTAAAATTGACACTCTAACATCGCAATTAAAAGAACTAGAGAAGCAAGAGCAAACACATTCGAAAGCTAGCAGAAGGCAAGAAATAACTAAGATCAGAGCAGAACTGAAGGAGATAGAGACACAAAAATCCCTCCAAAAAATCAATGAATCCAGGAGTTGGTTTTTTGAAAAGATCAACAAAATTGACAGACCACTAGCAAGACTAATAAAGAAGAAAAGAGAGAAGAATCAAATCGACGCAATTAAAAATGATAAAGGGGATATCACCACCGACCCCACAGAAATACAAAATACCATCAGAGAATACTATAAACACCTCTACGCAAATAAACTGGAAAATCTAGAAGAAATGGATAATTTCCTGGACACTTACACTCTTCCAAGACTAAACCAGGAAGAAGTTGAATCCCTGAATAGACCAATAGTAGGCTCTGAAATTGAGGCAATAATTAATAGCCTACCAACCAAAAAAAGTCCAGGACCAGATGGATTCACAGCTGATTTCTACCAGAGGTACAAGGAGGAGCTGGTACCATTCCTTCTGAAACTATTCCAATCAATAGAAAAAGAGGGAATCCTCCCTAACTCATTTTATGAGGCCAACATCATCCTGATACCAAAGCCTGGCAGAGACACAACAAAAAAAGAGAATTTTAGACCAATATCCCTGATGAACATCGATGCAAAAATCCTCAATAAAATACAGGCAAACCGGATTCAGCAGCACATCAAAAAGCTTACCCACCATGATCAAGTGGGCTTCATCCCTGGGATGCAAGGCTGGTTCAACATTCGCAAATCAATAAACATAATCCAGCATATAAACAGAACCAAAGACAAGAACCACATGATTATCTCAATCGATGCAGAAAAGGCTTTTGACAAAATTCAACAGCCCTTCATGCTAAAAACGCTCAATAAATTCGGTATTGATGGAACGTACCTCAAAATCATAAGAGCTATTTATGACAAACCCACAGCCAATATCATACTGAATGGGCAAAACCTGGAAAAATTCCCTTTGAAAACTGGCACAAGACAGGGATGCCCTCTCTCACCACTCCTATTCAACATAGTGTTGGAAGTTCTGCCTAGGGCAATCAGGCAAGAGAAAGAAATCAAGGGGATTCAGTTAGGAAAAGAAGAAATCAAATTGTCCCTGTTTGCAGACGACATGATTGTATATTTAGAAAATCCCATTGTCTCAGCCCAAAATCTCCTTAAGCTGATAAGCAACTTCAGCAAAGTCTCAGGATACAAAATTAATGTGCAAAAATCACAAGCATTCTTATACACCAGTGACAGTCAAACAGAGAGCCAAATCAGGAATGAACTTCCATTCACAATTGCTTCAAAGAGAATAAAATACCTAGGAATCCAACTTACAAGGGATGTAAAGGACCTCTTCAAGGAGAACTACAAACCACTGCTCAGTGAAATAAAAGAGGACACAAACAAATGGAAGAACATACCATGCTCATGGATAGGAAGAATCAATATCGTGAAAATGGCCATACTGCCCAAGGTAATTTATAGATTCAATGCCATCCCCATCAAGCTACCAATGAGCTTCTTCACAGAATTGGAAAAAACTGCTTTAAAGTTCATATGGAACCAAAAAAGAGCCCGCATCTCCAAGACAATCCTATGTCAAAAGATCAATGCTGGAGGCATCACGCTACCTGACTTCAAACTATACTACAAGGCTACAGTAACCAAAACAGCATGGTACTGGTACCAAAACAGAGATATAGACCAATGGAACAGAACAGAGTCCTCAGAAATAATACCACACATCTACAGCCATCTGATCTTTGACAAACCTGAGAGAAACAAGAAATGGGGAAAGGATTCCCTATTTAATAAATTGTGCTGGGAAAATTGGCCAGCCATAAGTAGAAAGCTGAAACTGGATCCTTTCCTTACTCCTTATACGAAAATTAATTCAAGATGGATTAGAGACTTAAATGTTAGACCTAATACCATAAAAATCCTAGAGGAAAACCTAGGTAGTACCATTCAGGACATAGGCATGGGCAAAGACTTCATGTCTAAAACACCAAAAGCAATGGCAGCAAAAGCCAAAATTGACAAATGAGATCTCATTAAACTAAAGAGCTTCTGCACAGAAAAAGAAACTACCATCAGAGTGAACAGGCAACCTACAGAATGGGAGAAAATTTTTGCAATCTACTCATCTGACAAAGGGTTAATATCCAGAACCTACAAAGACCTCAAACAAATTTACAAGAAAAAAACAAACAACCCCATCAAAAAGTGGGCAAAGGATATGAACAGACATTTCTCAAAAGAAGACATTCATACAGCCAACAGACACATGAAAAAATGCTCATCATCACTGACCATCAGAGAAATGCAAATCAAAACCACAATGAGATACCATCTCACACCAGTTAGAAAGGCGATCATTCAAAAGTCAGGAAACAACAGGTGCTGGAGAGGATGTAGAGAAATAGGAACACTTTTACACTGTTGGTGGGATTGTAAACTAGTTCAACCATTATGGAAAACAGTATGGCGATTCCTCAAGGATCTAGAACTAGATGTACCATATGACCCAGCCATCCCATTACTAGGTATATACCCAAAGGATTATAAATTATGCTGCTATAAAGACACATGCACATGTATGTTTATTGCAGCATTATTCACAATAGCAAAGACTTGGAATCAACCCAAATGTCCATCAGTGACAGATTGGATTAAGAAAATGTGGCACATATACACCATGGAATACTATGCAGCCATAAAAAAGGATGAGTTTGTGTCCTTTGTAGGGACATGGATGCAGCTGGAAACCATCATTCTCAGCAAACTATCACAAGAACAGAAAACCAAACACCGCATGTTCTCAATCATAGGTGGGAACTGAACAATGAGATCACTTGGACTCGGGAAGGGGAAAATCACACATCGGGGCCTATCATGGGGAGGGGGGAGGGGGGAGGGATTGCATTGGGAGTTATACCTGATGTAAATGACGAGTTGATGGGTGCAGCACACCAACATGGCACAAGTATACATATGTAGCAAACCTGCACGTTGTGCACATGTACCCTACAACTTGAAGTTTAATAATAATAAATAAATTTAAAAAAAAGAGAGACAAAAAAAGAAAAATTTAGTTTTAGAACTAAAACATAGAATTGATTCAACTGAAAACTGAAGAAGTAATCTTACTCTTGTGTAGTAAGAATTATCTTACTACACAAAAGCAAAAATATACAAAGAAACAAAACAAGTGAAAAGAATAAGAGACATGGAGAATATATCCAGGAGACGTAATATGCAAAATGGAGTAGTTTCAGGAGACAAATGAATAGACTTAAGAGAAGCAAAAAATACAAAAAGAAGAAGAAAAAACTGAGTTGTAAAAAGATAGACATTTTCACATGGGAAGTGTACTTATAGTGTCATAGAGGAATTACACCTTGTAAAATTTCCGAACTCTGAGAATAAGAAAATTTACTTATAGGCTTTCAAACAGGAGAAAAATCTAGTTTCAAAGGCAAGAGAAACAAAGAAACAGATTTCTCACCTGCAACTCTAGAAACTCAGATGGGACAAAATATGCTTAGCATTTAGAGAAAAGCTTTGTGATCCATGAATCTTACACTATTCAATAAAATGTTTATGTGGGAAGAGAAAAAAGTTTTTCACCACAAGAGAATTCATGTGTGCCACCCAGATACACCTTCTAAGTAAATTGCTTAAGGGAGTACTACAATAAATAAAATAAAATCAGAACAAAAATCTCAAGATATGATAGACTATTCCAAGAGTAGGATTCAGTCAAAAAATATTCATTAGTTTCCTATTCTGTTCTAAAATACAGTGGTGAACAAGACAGAGCCCCTGCCATTTAAAAGTGTATATTCAGGTACTAAATGTTGTGAAGGAGACTAAATGGAATAATGAGAAGGACTGCTTTGGCAAAGCTGGAGATGACATTCAAATTGAGAATTGAATGTAAGAAGGAACTCTGCACACTTAATAGAAGAGCATTCTGACCAGAAATGAGCCTCCAGAAGGAAATAAACTTAGTGTGTTCAGCTCATTCAGAAAGAAAACCACAATGACTGGGCATAAGGAATTTGGGCAGACATGGGAGAAGATAAGATCAAGAAGGCAGTGTGGCAGAGACCACCATCAACACACTGAAATCCAGGTTCTTCCTCTCTTTCTATAATATAGAGCTAGACTGCATTTCCCAGCCTTCCTAGAAATTGGATGTGGCTATGAGAGACCCAGCCAGTGCAATATGAACAGAAGTGATACTCGTTTCTGCACATAAAAAACACTCATATGTACTTCTCTCTGTGTGTTTGCTCCTCCAGCTGGTCGAAATGGAAATGACCCCAAGTGTGACTTTGAAAGAGACTTGTGTAGGAGATGACAGTCAGCCTACATACCTGAATGACTGTATGTTGTTATGTGAGCAAGAAATAAACATCTACACCATTTGAAAAAAAAAAAAAAAAAAAAAGACACATGCACACGTATGTTTATTGCGGCACTATTCACAATAGCAAAGACTTGGAATCAACCCAAATGTCCATCAGTGACAGACTGGATTAAGAAAATGTGGCACATATACACCATGGAATACTATGCAGCCATAAAAAAGGATGAGTTTGTGTCCTTTGTAGGGACATGGATGCAGCTGGAAACCATCATTCTTAGCAAACTATCACAAGAACAGAAAACCAAACACCGCATGTTCTCACTCATAGGTGGGAACTGAACAATGAGATCACTTGGACTCGGGAAGGGGAACATCACACACCGGGGCCTATCATGGGGAGGGGGAGGGGGGAGGGATTGCATTGGGGGTTATACCTGATGTAAATGACGAGTTGATGGGTGCTGACGAGTTGATGGGTGCAGCACAGCAACAGGGCACAAGTATACATATGTAACAAACCTGCACGTTATGCACATGTACCCTAGAACTTAAAATATAAAAAAAAAAAAAAAAAGAAACAACCAACCACATCCCTCCTTCCCACTAGAGGCTTCCAGGCTGAAACAGGTTGATACAGGGAGAGGAGGAGAAGATACGCAACTAAGTCACATTTTGAGATCTGTTTAATAATAATTCTAATTTCATGTTCTCACTTATTTGTGAGATCTAAAAATCAAAACAATTGAACTCATGGAGATAGAGAGTAGAAGCATGGTTACCAGAGGCTGGGAAGGGTAGTGGGGGTTTGAGGCAAAGCTGGAGATGGTTAATGGGTACAAAAAAACAGAAAGAATAAATAAGATCTAGTATTTGATAGCACAACAAGGCGACTATAGTCAGTAATAATTTAACCGTGCATTTTAAAATAACTGAAAGAGTCTAATTGGATTGCTTGTAACACAAAGGATAAATGCTTGAGAGAATGGATACCCCATTTTACCTGATGTGATTATTATTCATTGCATGCCTGAATCAGAACATCTCATGCACCCCATAAATACATACATCTACTATATACTCACAAAATTGAAATAAATAATTTTAAAAAATAAAAAATAAAAAATAAAAAATAATCTTCCACTTATTTTTTAGGAAAAGCACAAAACTACATTGTTACAAAAGGATTGACCAAACAATCCTTTGAACGGTTTGAGTCAGCAGTTGTGGCAGGAATGCGGTTGGGGGAAATGGGGAGAAGTGAGTGAAGATAAAAGGAATTGGACAATTGTTGATGTTGGTGAAATGAATGATGAGTACCTAGAGGTAATCCACTATTGTATGCATTTGGAATTTATCATAAAAATATTTTTGAAAGAGCATATTCACTACTGAAAATTCAAATAAGGGGAATAAATTAAAGACCACTTATCATCCTATAATTTCAAACATTAAAAAGATTTATTATTTTATGAGAAAATTATAGCATTATTATATAAATATGGTATATTAATTTTTAAATAGCATTATACCTGAGCATTTTGCTAAGTTATTGTAATGTATCAAATATATATTTTACTTATTTTTATAAAAGTGAGACATAAAGTAAGCCTAAAAGAAATATACTAGAATAATAAGTACTAGAAATATAAAATAATTCTATATAAAATGATTAAATATAAATATGAAAAGAATTATAATTTAATTGCACCAGGAAAAATCATACTTGTTTTAAAAAACCTTGTAAAGTAAAATAGAATTCAAAAAGCTTTAATTGTATTTGTATTTGACACTGTTATACTTAGTTTTTTAGCATGATATAATTATGAAAAATAATTAAAGCAATGTTATTACCTGTGGAAGACATCCGAGTTCTGGAGACATTGGCGGCGAATCTGTGTAGGTTTGCAGCACTCTCCATTCTTGCTTCCTCAGAAGGAATTCCACTAAGGGGCATAACGCAGAAAGTGAGACAGAGGTAATTCTCAGAGCAGGAGAGAAGGTTTATTAAAAGGCTTTAAAACAGAAAGGAAAAGAAGGGAAGTACAACCTGGAAGAGGGCCAAGTGGGAGACTTGAGAAGCCAAGTGCACAGCTTGACTTCTTGATTTGGGGTTTTATACATTGGCATACTTCCGGGATCTTGCCTTACTTCTCCTCACTCCTGAGATCTCATTGGGAAGTTGCTGATCAATTTCAGGTGTTTTCTATTAGAAGCCAGCCTTTCCTTGACACCAGGTATGACCAATTACTACTTTAGAGAAACAGTTAACAACTCCTTGACCATCACCTGAGGGTCTCCCAACACATTTGGTGTGTGGAAGAGGGGAGTCCTCTCCTGCCCTGCTCATATTTGACTAGCTTTCTACTGCAACAATATTTCTTGAATATACTTTATGTACAAGTAATAAGAATTCTGATATTTCATGAGTGATTGTTACACAAAATTATATAAATAAAAAAGAAATTAAGTATGTAATATTAAAAAAAAAGTGGAAAGAAGCTTTCTGAGAAACTGCTTTGTGTTCTGTTAATTCATCTCACAGAGTTACAGCTTTACCCTCAAGAAGCCTTTCCCTAAGACTGTTCTTGTGGAATTTGCAAAGTGATATTAGGAAGCCCATAGAGGGCTATGGTGAAAAAGGAAATATCTTCGATTAAAAAGTGGAAAGAAGCTTTCTGAGAAACTTCTTTGTGTTCTGTTAATTCATCTCACAGAGTTACAGCTTTGCCCTCAAAAAGCCTTTCGCTAAGACTGTTCTTGTGGAATTTGCAAGGTGATATTTGGAAACCCATAGCGGGCTATGGTGAAAAAGGAAATATCCTAAGAGAAAAACTGGAAAGAAGCTTTGTGAGAAACTGATTTGTGTTCTGTTAAATCATCTCACAGAGTTACAGCTTTACTTTCAAGAAGCCTTTCGCTAAGACTGTTCTTGCGGAATTTGCAAAGTGATATTTGGAAGCCCATAGAGGGCTACGGTGAAAAAGGAAATAGCTTCCGTTAAAAACTGGAAGGAAGCTTTCTGAGAACCTGCTTTGTGTCTTCATAATTCATCTCACAGAGTTTCAGCTTTCCCCTCAAGAAGCTTTTTCCTAAGAGTGTTCTGGTGAAATTTGCAAAGTGATATATGGAAGTCCATAGAGGGCTAGGGTAAAAAAGGAAATATCCTAAGATAAAAACTTAAAAGAAGCTTTCTGAGAAACTGCCTTGTGTTCTGTTAATTCATCTCACAGGGTTACAGCTTTCTCCTCAAAAAGCCTTTCGCTTAGACTGTTCTTGTGGAATTTCAAAGTAATATTTGGAAAGCCATAGAAGGATATGGTGAAAAAGCAAATATCTTCTGTTAAAAACTGGAAAGAAGCTTTCTGAGAAACTGCTTTGTCTTCTGTTAATTCATCTCACAGAGTTACAGCTTTGCCCTCAAGAAGCCTTTCGCTAAGACTCTTCTTGTGGAATTTGCAAAGTGATATTTGGAAGCCCATAGAGCCCCATGGTGAAAAAGGAAACATCCTAAGATAAAAACTGAAAAGTAGCTTTCTGAGAAATTGCTTTGTGTTCTGTTAATTCATCTCACACACCTACAGCTTTCCCCTCAAGAAGCCTTTCTCTAAGACTGTTCTTGTGGAGTTTGCAAAGAGACATTTGGGAGCCCATAGAGGACTATGGTGAAAAAGGAAATATCTTCCGTTAAAAACTGAAAAGAAGGTTTCTGAGAAACCACTTTGTGTTCTGTTAATTCATCTCACAGAGGTACAGCTTTCCCCTGAAGAAACCGTTCACTGAGACTGTTCTTGTGGAATTTGCAAAGTGATATTGGAAGACCATAGAGGGTTATGGTGAAAAAGAAAATATGCTAAGATAAAAACCGAAAGGAAGCTTTCTGAAAAAGTGCATTGTGTTCTCTTAATTCATCTAACAGAGTTATAGCTCTCCTTTCAAGAAGCTGTTCACTAAGACTGTTCCTGTGGAATTTGCAAGGTGATATTTGGAAGCCCATAGAGGGATATGGTGAAAAAGGAATTATCTTCCGTTAAAAACTGGAAAGAAGCTTTCTGAGCAACTGCTTTGTGTTCTGTTAATTCATCTCACAGAGTTACAGCTTTCCCCTTAAGAAGCCTTTCGCTAAGGCTGTTCTTGTGGAATTTGCGATGTGACATTTGGAGCAAATAGAGGGCTATGGTGAAAAAGGAAATATCCTAAGGTAAAAACTGAATGAAGCTTTCTGAGAAATTGATTTGTGTTCTGTTAATTTATCTCACATAGTTACATCTTTCCCCTTAAGAAGCCTTTCGCTAAGACTGTTCTTGTGGAATTTGCAAAGTGATATTTCGAAGCCCATAGAGGGCTATGGTGAAAATGGAAGTATGCTAAGATAAAAACCGAAAAGAAGCTGTCTGAGAAACTGCTTTGTGTTCTGTTAATTCGTCTGACAGATTTACAGCTTTCTTCTCAAGAAGCCTTTTGCTAAGACTGTTCTTGTGGAATTTGAAAAGAGTTATTTGGAAGCCCTTAGAGGGCTATGGAGTAAAAGGAAATATCTTCCGTTAAAAACTGGAAAGAAGCTTTCTGAGAACCTGCTTTGTGTTCTGTTCATTCATTTCACAGAGTTACAGCTTTCTCCTCAAGAAGCCTTTCGCTAAGACTGTTCTCGTGGAATTTGCAAAGAGATATTTGGAAGCCCTTAGGGGGCTATGGTGAAAAAGGAAATATCCTAAGATAAAAACTGAAAAGAAGCTTTCTGAGGAACTGCTTTCTGTTCTGTTAATTCATCTCAGAGATTTACAGCTTTCCGTTCAAGAAGGCTTTCACAAAGACTCTTCTTTTGGAATTGGCACAGTGATATTTGGAAGCCCATAGAGAGCTATGGTGCAAATGGAAATTTCCTAAGATAAAAACCGAAAAGAAATTTTCTGAGAAACAGCTTTGTCTTCTGTTAATTCATCTAACAGAGTTACAGCTTTCCCCACAAGAAACCTTTCGCTAAGACTGTTCTTCTGGAATTTGTAAAGTGATATTTGGAAGCCCATCGAGGGCTAAGGTGAAAATGGAAATATCCTAAGATGAAAACCGAAAAGAAGCTTTCTGGGAAACTGTTTTGTGTTCTGTTAGTTTATCTCACAGAGTTACAGCTTTACCCTCAAGAAGCCGTTCACTAAGACAGTTTTTGTGAAATTTGCAAATTGATATTTGGAAGCCCATAGAGGGCTATGGTGAAAAAGGAAATAACCTAAGATAAAAACTGAAAAGAAGCTGCCTGAGAAACTGCTTTGTGTTCTGTTAATTCATCTCACAGAGTTACACTTTTCCCCTCAAGAAGTCTTTCGCTAAGGTTGTTCTTGTGGAATTTGCAACGTGATATTTGGAAGCCCATAGAGGGCTGTGGTGAAAAAGGAAATATCTTCCTTTAAAAACTGGAAAGAAGCTTTTTGGAAACCGTTTTGTGTTCTGTTAATTCATCTCACAGAGTTAGAGCTTTCTCCTCAAGAATCCTTTCGCTAAGACTTTTCTTCGAGAATTTGCAAAGTGATAATTGGAAGCCCACAGAGGGCTAAGGTGAAAAAGGAAATATCTTCCGTTAAAAACTGGAAAGAAGATTTCTGAGAGACTGCTTTGTGTTCTGTTAATTCATCTCACAGAGTTACAGCTTTTCCCTTAAGAAACTTTTCTCTAAGACAGTTCTTGTGAAATTTGCAAAGTGATATTTGGAAGCCCATAGAGGGCTATGGTGAAAAAGGATATATCTTCGTTAAAAACTGGAAAGAAACTTTCTAGGAAACTGCTTTGTGTTTTTTTTAAATTCATCTCAGAGAGTTACAGCTTTTCCTCAAGAAGCCTTACGCTAAGACTGTTGTGCGGAATTTACAATGTGATATTTGGAAACCCATAGAGGGCTATGGTGAAAAAGGAAATATCCTAAGATAAAAACTGAAAAGAAGCTTTCTGAGAAACTGCTTTGTGTTCTGTTAATTCATCACAGAGAGTTACAACTTTCCCCTCAAGAAGCCTTTCAATAACGCAGTTCTTGTGGAATTTGCAAAGTCATATTTTGAAGCCCTTAGAGGGCTATGGTGAAAAAGGAAATATCTTCAGTTAAAAACTGACAAGAAGCTTTCTGGAAACTGTGTTGTGTTCTCTTAATTCATCTCACAGAGTTACAGCTTTCTCCTCAAGAAGCCTTTTGCTAAAACTGTTCTTGTGGAATTTGCAAAGTGATATTGGGAAGCCCATAGATGGCTGTGGTGAAAATGGAAATATCCTAAGATAAAAACCGTAAAGAAGCTTTCTGAGAAACTGCTTTGTGTTGTGTTAGTTCATCTCACAGAGTTACAGCTTTCCCCTCAAGAAGCCGTTCACTCAGACAGTTCTTGTGAAGTTTGCAAAGTGATATTTGGAAGCCTATAGAGGGCTATGGTGAAAAACGAATTATAATAAGATAAAAACCGAAGAGAAGCTTTATGATAAACTGCTTTGTGTTTTGTTAGTTCATCTCACAGTGTTACAGCTTTCCCCCGAAGAAGCCGTTCACTAAGACTGTTCTTGTGAAATTTGGAAAGTGATATTTGGAAGCCCATAGAGGGCTATGGTGAAAATTGAAATATCTTCCGTAAAAAACTGGAAAGAAGCTTTCTGAGAAACTGCTTTGTGTTCTGTTAATTCATCTCACAGTATTACAGCTTTCCGCTCAAGAAGCCTTTCCCTAAGACTGTTCTTGTGGGATTTGCAAACTGATATTTGGAAACCAATAGAGGGCTATGGTGAAAATGGAAATATCCTAAGATAAAAACAGAAAGAAAGCTTTCTGAGAAACTGCTTTGCGTTCTGTTAGTTCATCTCACAGAGTTACAGCTTCCCACTCGATAAGCCTTTCGCAAAGGCTGTTCTTGTTTTATTTCAAAGTGATATTTGGAAGCCCGTAGAGGGCTATGGTGAAAAAGGAAATATCTTCAGTTAAAAACTGTAAAGAAGCTTTCTGAAAAACTGCTTTGTGTTCTGTTATTTGATGTCACAGAGTTACAGCTTTCCTCTCAAGAAGACTTTCGCTAAGGCTGTTCATGTGTAATTTGCAAAGTGATATTTGGAAGCCTATAGAGGGTTATGGTGAAAAAGGAAATATCTTCAGTTAAAAACTGGCAAGAAGATTTCTGAGAAACTGCTTTGTGTTTCCTTAATTCATCTCACACAGTTACAGCTTTCCCCTCAAAAGCGTTTAGCTAAGGCTGTTCTTGTGAATCTACAAAGTAATATTTGGAAGCCCTTAGAGTGCTATGGAAAAAAGTAAAAATCCTAAGATAAAAACTGAAAACAAATTTTCTGAGAAACTGGATTGTGTTCTCTTAATTCATCTCACAGAGTTAACGCTTTCCCATGAAGAACCCTTTCGCTAACGTTGTTGTGGAACATGCAAAGTGATATTAGGAATCCCATAGAGGGCTATGATGAAAACGGAAATATCCTAAGATGAAATCTGAAAAGAAGCTTTCGGAGAAACTGCTTTGTATTCCGTTAATTCTTCTCACAGTGTTCCAGCTTTCCCCTCACGAGGTCTTTCACTAAGACTCTTCTTGTGGAGTGTGCAAAGTGATATTTGGAAGCCCATAGGGGGTTATGGTGAAAAATGAAACATCTTCAGTTAAAAACTGGAAAGAAACTTTGTGAGAAACTGGTTTGTATTCTGTTAATTCATCTCACAGAGTTACAGCTTTCCCTTCAAGAAGCCTTTCTCTAAGTCTGTTCTTGGGCAATTAGCAAAGTGATATTTGGAAGCCCATAAACGGCCATGTTGAAAAAGGAAATATCTTCAGTTAAAAACTGGAAAGAAGATTTCTGAGAGACTGCTTTGTGTTCTGTTAATTCATCTCACAGAGTTACAGCTTTCCCCTCAAGAAGTCTTTCGCGAAGGCTGCTCTTGTTTAACTTGCAAAGTGATATTTGCAAGCCCATACACGGCTATGATGAAAAAGGAAATATCTTCAGTTTAAAACTGAAAAGAAGCTTTCTGAGAAACTGCCTTTTGTTCTGTTAATTCATCTCAGAGGGTTACAGCTTTCTCCTCAAGAAGCCTTTCGCTAGGATTCTTCTAGTGGAATTTGGGAAGTGATATTTGGAAGCACATAGAGTGCTATGGTGATAAAGGAAATATCTTAAGTTAAAAACTGGAAAGAAGCATCCTGAGAAACTTTTTTGTGTTTCGTTAATTCATCTCACAGAATTAGATCTTTCTCCACAAGAAGCCGTTCGCTAAGACTGTTCTTGTGGAATTTGCAGTGTGATATTTGAAAGCCCAAAGAGGTCTATGGTGAAAAAGGAAATATCTTCAGTTAAAAACTGGAAAGAAGTCTTCTGAGAAAACGCTTTGTGTTCTGTTAATTCATCTCACAGAGTTACAGCTTTCCCCTCAAGTAACCTTTCGCTAAGACTGTTCTTGTGGAATTTGCAAAGTGATATTTGGAAGCCCTTGGAGCACTATGGTGAAAAGAAAATATCCTAAGATAAAAACTGAAAAGAGGCTTTCTGAGGAACTGCTTTCTGTTCTGTTAACTCATCTCAGAGATTTTCAGCTTTCCGTTCAAGAAGCCTTTCGAAAAGACTGTTCTTTTTGAATTGGCAAAGTGATATTTTGAAGCCCATAGAGAGCTATGGTGCAAATGGAAATATCCTTAGATAAAAACCGAAAAGAAGCTTTCTGAGAAACTGCTTTGTCTTCTGTTAATTCATCTCACAGAGTTACAGCTTTCCCCTCAAGAAGCCTTTTTCTAAGACTGTTCTTGTAGAATATGCAAAGTGATATTTGGAAGCCCATAGAGGTCTAAGCTGAAAATGGAATTATGCTAAGATAATAACTTAAAAGAAGCTTTCTGGGAAATTTCTTTGTGTACTGTTAGTTCATCTCACAGAGTTGCAGCTTTCCCCTCAAGAAGCCGTTCACTAAGACAGTTTTTGTGAAATTTGCAAACTTATATTGGGAAGGCCTTAGTGGGCTACGGTTAAAAAGGAAACATCTTCCGTTAAAAACTGGAAATAAGGTTTCTGAGAAACTGCTTTGTGTTCTGTTAATTCATCCCACAGAGTTACAGCTTTCCACTCAAGAAGGCTTTCCCTAAGACTGTTCTTGTGGAATTTGCAAAGTGATATTTGGAAGCCCATAGAGGGCTACGGTGAAAAAGGAAATATCTTCCGTTAAAAACTGGAAAGAAGTTTTCTGAAGAACAGTTTTGTGTCTCTTAATTCATCTTACAGTGTTACAGCATTCCCTTCAAGAAGCCTTCCTCTAAGACTGTTCTTGTGGAAGATGCAAAGTGATATTTGGAAGCCCTTAGAGAGCTATGCTTAAAAAGAAAATATCTTAACATAAAAACCGAAAAGATGCTTTGTGAAAAACTGCACTGTGTTCTCTTAATACATCTCACAGAGTTATAGCTTACCCCTCAAGAAGCCGTTCACTAAGACTGTTCTTGTGGAATTTGCAAAGTGATATTTCGAAGCCCATAGAGGGATATGGTGAAGAGGGAAATCTCTTCCGTTAAAAACTGGAAAGAAGCTTTCTGAGTAACTGCTTTGTTGTCTGTTAATTAATCTCACAGAGCTACAGCTTTCTCCTCAAGAAGCCTTTCATTAGGACTGTTCTTGTGGAAGTTGCAAAGTGATATTTGGAAGCCCATAGAGGGATGTGGTGAAAAAGGATATATCTTACGTTAAAATCTGGAAAAAAGCTTTCTGATAAACTGCTTTGTGTTCTGTTAATTCAACTCACAGTGTTACAGTTTTCCCCTAAAAAGCCTTTCTCAAGAAGCCCTTCACTAAGACTGTTCTTGTGGAATTTGCAAAGTGATATTTGGAAGCCCATAGAGGGATATGGTGAAAAAGGAAATATCTTCCGATATAAACTGGAAAGAAGCTTTCTGAGAAACTGCTTTATGTTCTGTTAATTCATCTCACAGAGTTACAGCTTTCCCCTCAAGAAGGCTTTCCCTAAGACTGTTCTTGTGGAATTTGCAAAGTGATATTTGGAAGCCCATAGAGGGCTATGCTGAAAAGGGAAATATCTTCCGTTAAAAACTGGAAAGAAGATTTCTGAGAAACTGCTGTGGGTTCTGTTAGTTCATCTCACAGAGTTACAGCTTTCCTCTCAAGAAGCCGTTCAGTAAGACTGTTCTTGTGATATTTGCAAAGTGATATTTGGAAGCCCATAGAGGCCTATGGTGAAAAAGGAAATATCTTCCCTTAAAAAGTGGAAAGAAGATTTCTGAAAAAGAATTTTGTGTCTCTTAATTCATCTTACAGATAAAGCTTTCTCCTCAAAAAGCCTTTCGCTAAGACTGTTCTGGTGGAACTTGAAATGTGATATTTGGAAACCCATAGAGGGCTATGGTGAAAAAGGAAATATCTTCCGTTAAAAACTTGAAAGAAGATTTCTGAGAAACTGCTTTTTTTTTTTTTGGTTAATTGATCTCAGAGAGTTACAGCTTTCCCCTCAAGAAGTCTTTCCCTAATACTGTTCTTGTGGAATTTGCAAAGTGATATTTGGAAGCCCATAGGGGGCTCTGGCGAAAAAGAAAATATCCTAAGATAAAAACCGAAAGGAAGCTTTCTGAGAAACTGCGCTCTGTTCTCGTAATTCATCTCACAGAGTTATAGCTTTCCCCTCAAGAAGCCATTCACTAAGACTGTTCTTGTGGTATTTGCAAAGTGATATTTGGAAGCCCATAGAGGGATATGGTGAAAAGAAAATATCTTCCGTTAAAAACTGGAAAGAAACTTTCTGATTAACTGCTTTGTGGTGTGTTAGTTCATCTAACAAAGCTACAGACTTCCCCTCAAGAACCCTTTCGCTAAGACTGTTCTTGTGGAAGTTGCAAAGTGATATTTGGAATCCCATAGAGGATTATGATGAAATAGGAAATATCTTCCGTTAAAAACTGGAAAGCAGCTTTCTGAGTTACTGCTTTGTGGTCTGTTAATTCATCTCTCAGAGCTACAGCTTTCCCCTCAAGAAGCCTTTCGCTAAGACTGTTCCTGATGAATTTGCAAAGTGACATTTGTAAGCCCATACAGGTCTATGCTGACAAAGGAAATATCCTAAGATAAAAACGGAAAAGAAGCTTTCTGAGAAACTGCTTTGTGTTCAGTTAATTCATCTCACAGAGTTACAGATTTCCCCTCAAGAAGCCTTACGCTAAGACTGTTCTTGTGGAATTTGCAAAGTGATATTTGGAAGGCCATAGGGAGTTATGGTGAAAATGGAAATATCCTAAGATAAAAACCGAAAAGAAGATTTCTGAGAAACTGCTTTGTGTTCTGTTAATTCATCTCAGATAGTTACAGCTTTCTCCTCAAGAAGCCTTTCGCTAAGACTGTTCTTGGGAAATTTGCAAAGTGATGTTTGGAATCCCATAGAGGGCTAAGGTGAAAAAGGAATTAACTTTCGTTAAAAACTGGATAGAAGATTTCTGAGAAACTGCTTTTAGTTCTGTTAGTTCAACTCACAGAGTTACAGCTTTCCCCTCAAGAAGCTGTTCACTAAGACTGTTTTTGTGAAATTAGCAAAGGGATTTTTGGAAGCCCCTGGAGGGCTATGGTGAAAAAGGAAATATCCTAGGATAAAAACTGAAAATAAGATTTCTGAGAAACTGCTTTGTGTTCTGTTAATTCAACTCACAGTGTTACAGTTTCCCCTCAAGAAGCCTTTCTCAAGAAGCCTTTCGCTAAGACTGTTCTTGTGGAATTTGGAAAGTGATATTTGGAAGCCCATAGAGAGCTAGGTTGAAAAAGGAAATATACTAAGATAAAAACTGAAAAGAAGGTATCTGAGAAACTGCTTTGTGTTCTGTTAATGATCTCACAGAGTTACAGCTTTCCCTTCAAGAAGCCTTTCGCTAAGTCTGTTCTTGTGGAATTTGCAAAGGGATATTTGGAAGCTCATAGAGGGCTATGGTGAAAAAGGAAATATCTCCGGTAAAAAACTGGAAAGAAGCTTTCTGAGAAACTGCTTTGTGTTTTGTTAATTCATCTCACAGAGTTACAGCTTTCCCCTGAAGAAGCCTTTCGCTAAGACCGTGCTTGTGGAATTTGCAAAGTGATATTTGGAAGCCCTTAGAGGGCTATGGTGAAAAAGGAAATATCCGAAGATAAAAAGTGAAAAGAAGCTTTCTGAGAAACTGCTTTGTGTTCTGTTAATTGATCACACAGAGTTACAGCTTTTCCCTCAAGAAGCCTTTCTCTAAGACTGTTCTTGTGGAATTTGCAAAGAGATATTTGGAAGCCCATAGAGGACTATGGTGAAAAAGGAAATATCTTCCGTTAAAAACTGGAAAGAAGCTTTCTGAAGGACTGCTTTGTGGTCTGTTAATTCATGTCACAGAGCTACAGCTTTCCCCTCAAGAAGCCTTTCGCTAAGACTGTTCTGGTGGAATTTGCAAAGTGATATTTGGAGGCCAATAGAGGGCTATGGTTAAAAAAGAAATATCTTCTGTGAAAAACTGAAAAGAAACTATCTGAGAAACTGCTTTGTGTTCTGTTAATTCATCTCACAGAGTTACAGCTTTCCCCTAAAGAAGCGGTTCACTGAGACTGTTCTTGTGGAATCTGCAAAGTGATATTGGAAGCCCATAGAGGATTATGGTGAAAAAGGTAATTTCCTAAGATAAAAACCGAAAAGAAGCTTTCTGAGAAACTGCATTGTATTCTCGTAATTCGTCTCACAGAGTTATAGCTTCGCCACAAGAAGCCGTTCACTAACACTGTTCCTGTGGAATTTGCAAGGTGATATTTGGAAGCCGTTAGAAGTCTATGCAGAAAAAGGAAATATCTTCTGTTAAAAACTGGATAGAAGCTTTCTGAGAAACTACTTTGTGTTCTGTTAATTCATCTCACTGCGTTACAGCATTTCTCTCAAGAAGTCGTTCACTAAGACTGTTCTTGTGGAATTTGCAAAGTGATATTTGGAAGCCCATAGAGGGCTATGGTGAAAAAGTAAATATGCTAAGATAAAAACTGAAAAGAACCTCTCTGAGAAACTGCCTTGCGTTCTGTTAATTGATCTCACAGACTTAAAACTTTCCCCTCAAGAAGCCTTCTGCTAAAGCTGATCTTGTGGAATTTGCAATTTGATATTTGGAAGCCTATAGAGGACTATGGTGAGAAAGGAAATACCTTCAGTTAAAAACTGGAAAGAAGCTTTCTGATAAACTGCTTTGTGTTCTGCTAATTCATCTCACAGAGTCACAGCTGTGCCCTCAAAAAGCCTTTCGCTAAGACTGTTTTGGTGAAATTTGCAAAGTGATATTTCGAAGCCCTTAGAAGGCTATGGGAAAAAGGAAATATCGTAAGATAAAAACTGAAAAGAAGATTTCTGAGAAACTGCTTGTGTTCTGTTAATTCATCTCAAAGATTTACAGCTTTCCCCTCAAGAATTCTTTCGCTAAGACTGTTGTTTTGGAATTTGCAAAGTGATATTTGGAAGGCTTAGAGGGCTATGGTGAAAACTGAAATATCTTCAGTAAAAAACTGGAAAGAAGCTTTCTGAGAAACTGCTTTGTGTTCTGTTACTTCATCTCACAGAGTTACAGCTTTCCCCTGAAGAAGCCTTTCGCTAACTCTGTACTTGTGGAATTTGCAAAGTGATATTTGGAAGACCATATAGGGCTATGGTGAAAAAGAAATTGTCCTAAAATAAAAACTGAAAAGAAGCTTTCTGAGAAACTGCTTTGTTCATTAATTCATCTCACACAGTTACAGCTTTCCCGTCAAGAAGCCGTTCACTGAGACTGTTCTTGTGGAATTGCAAAGTGATATTGGAAGCCGATAGAGGGTTATGGCGAAAAGGGAAATATCCTAAGATAAAAACCGAAAAGAAGCGTTCTGAGAAACTGCTTTGTGTTCTGTTAAATCATCTTACAGAGTTAGTTTTCCCCTCATGAAGCCTTTCGCTAAGACTGTTTTTGTGGGATTGGCAAAGTGCTATTTGGAAGTCCACAGAGGGCTATGGTGAAAAAGGAAATCTGTTTCGTTAAAAACCGGAAAGAAGCTTTCAGAGAAACTGCTTTGTGTTCTGTTAATTCATCTCACAGAGTTACCGCTTTCCCCTCATGAAGCCTTTCACTAAGACTGTTCCGGTGGAATATTCAAAGTGATATTTGGAAGCCCAGAAGGGGCTCTGGTGTAAAACGAAATATGTTCGGTTACAAACTGTAACGAAGCTTTCTGAGAAACTGCTTTGTGTTCTGTTAAATCATCTTACAGAGTTACAGTTTTCCCTCATGAAGCCTTTCGTTAAGACTTTTCTTGTGGGATTTCCAAAGTGATATTTGGAAGTCCATAGAGGACTATGGTGAAAAAGGAAATAACTTACGTTAAAAACTGAAAAGAAAAGTTCTGAGAGACTGGTTTGTTTTCCGTTAATTGATCACACAGTGTTACAGCTTTCCCCTCAAGAATTCTTTCACAAAGACTGTTCTGGTAGAATTAGCAGAGTAATATTTTGAAGCAAGTAGAGGGCTATGGTGAAAAAGGAACTGTCTTCCGTTAAAAACTGGAAAGAAGCTTTCTGAGAAACTGCTTTGTGTTCTGTTAATTCATCTCACAGAGTTATACCTTTCACACCAAGAAGCCTTTCGATAAGACTGTTCTTGTGGAATTTGCAAAGTGATATTTGGAAACCCGTAGAGGGTTATGGTGAAAAAGAAAATATCCTAAGATAGAAACTGAAAAGAAGCTTTCTGAGAAACTGCCTTGTGTTCTGTTAATTGATATCAGGGAGTTACAGCTTTCCCTTCAAGAAGCCTTTCGCTAAGGCTGTTCTTGTGGAATTTAAAAAGTGATATTTGGAATCCCATAGAGGGCTATGGTGAGAAAGGAAATATCTTCAGTTAAAAACTGGAAAAAAGCTTTCTGAGAAACTGCTTTGTGTTCTGTTAATTCATCCCACAGAGCTACAACTTTCCCCTCAAGAAGCCTTTCGCTAAGACTGTTGTTGTGGAATTTGCAAAGTGATATTTGGAAGCCCAGAGAGGGCTATGGTGAAAAAGGAAATATCTTCATTTCAAAACTGGAAAGAAGCTTTCTGAGAAACTTCTTTGTGTTCTGTTAATTTATCTCACAGAGTTAAAGATTTCCCCTCAAGAGGCCTTTCGCTAAGTCTCTTCTTGTGGAATTTGCAAAGTGATATTTGGGAGCCCATAGAGGGCTATGATGAAAAAGGAAATATCCTAAGATAAAAACTGAAAAGAAGCTTTCTGAGAAACTACTTTGTGTTCTGTTAATTCATCTCACAGACTTGCAGCTTTCCCCTCAGGAAGCCTTTCGCTAAGACTGTTCTTGTGGAATTTGCAAAGTGATATTTAGAAGCCCATAGAGGGCTATGGTGAAAAAGGAAATGTCTTCAGTTAAAAAGTGGAAAGAAGCTTTTTGAGAAACTGCTTTGTGATCTGTCAATGCATCTCACATACTTGTTGCTTTCACCTCAAGAAGCCTTTTGCTAAGACTGCTCTGGTGGAATTTAATAAGTGATATTTGGAAGCCCATAGAGGGCGATGGTGAAAAAGGAAATATCTTCAGTTAAAAACTGCAAAGAAGCTTTCTGAGAAACGGCTTTGTGTTCTCTTAATTCATCTCACAGAATTACAGCTTTCCCCTCAAGAATCCTTTCGCTAAGACTGTTCTTGTGAAATTTCCAAAGTGATATTTGGAAGCCCAATGAGGGCTACGGTGACAAAGGAAATCTCTTCCAATAACAACTGGAAAAAAGCTTTCTGAGAAACGGCTTTGTGTTCTGTTAATTCTTCGGAGAGAGTTACAGCTTTCCCCTCAAGAAGCCTTTGGCTAAGACTGTTCTTGTGGAATTTGCAAATTGATATTTGGAAGCCCATACAGGGCTATGATGAAAAAGTAAATATCTTCCTTTAAAAACTGGGAAGAAACTTTCTGAGAAACTGCTTTGTGTTATGTTAACTCATCACACAGAGTTACAGGTTTTCCCTCAAGAAGCCTTTCCCTATGACTTTTCTGGTGGAATTTGCAAAGTGATATTTGGAAGCCCAATGAGGGCTATGGTGAAAAAGGAAATCTCTTCCGTTAAAAACTGGAAAGAAGCTTTCTGAGAAACGGCTTAGTTTTCTGTTAATTCATCTCACAGAGTTACAGCTTTCCCCTCAAGAAGCCTTTAGCTAAGACTGTTCTTGAGGAATTTGCAAGGTGATATTTGGAAGCCCATAGAGGGCTAGGGTGAAAAAGGAAATATCTTCAGTTAAAAAGTGGAAAGAAGCTTTCTGAGAAACTGCGTTGTGTTCTGTTAATTCATCTCACCGATTTACAGCTTTTCCCTCAAGAAGCATTTCACTAAGACGTTTCTTGTGGAATTTACAAAGTGATATTTGGAAGCCCGTAGAGGGTTAAGGTGAAAAAGAAAATATCTTCAGTTAAAAACTGGAAATAAGCTTTCTGAGAACCTGTTTTGTGTTCTGTTCATTCATTTCACAGAGTTATAGCTTTGCTCTCAAGAAGCCTTTCGCTAATACTTTTATTGTGGAATTTGCAAAGTGATATTAGGAAGCCCAGAGAGGGCTATGCTGAAAAAGGAAATATCTTCAGTTAAAAACTGGAAAGAAGCTTTCTGAGAAACGGCTTGTTGTTCTGTTAATTCATCTCAGAGAGTTACAGCTTTCCCCTCAAGAAGCCTTTCGCTAAGACTGTTCTTGTGGAATTTGGAAAGTGATATTTGGAAGCGCGTAGAGGGCTATGGTGAAAATGGAAATATCTTCAGTTAAAAAGTGGAAAGAAGCTTTCTGAGAAACTGCTTTGTGTTCTGTTAATTCATCTCACAAAGTTACAGCTCTCCCCTCAAGAAGCCTTTCGCTAAGACTGTTCTAGTGTAATTTGCAAAGTGATATTTGGAAGCCCATAGAGGGCTAAGGTGAAAAAGGAAATATCTTCTGTTAAAAACTGGAAAGAAGCTTTCTGAGAAACTGCTTTGTGTTCTGTCAATTCATCTCACAGTGTTACATCTTTCACCTCAAGAAGTCTTTCGCTAAGTCTGTTCTTGTGGAATTTGCAAAGTGATATTTGTAAGCCTAAAGAGGGATATTGTGAAAAAGGAATTATCTTCAGTTAAAAACTGGAAAGAAGCTTTCTGAGAAACGGCTTTGTGTTCTGTTAATTCATCTCACAGAGTTAAGGCTTTATCCTCAAGAAGCCTTTCGCTAAGACTGTTCTTGGGGAATTTTCAAAGTGATATTTGGAAGCCTATAGAGGTCTATGCTGAAAAAGGTGCTATCTTAATTTAAAAACCGGAAAGAAGCTTTCTGAGAAACTGTTTTGTATTCTGTTAATTCATCTAAAAGAGTTACAGTTTTTCCCTGGAGAAGCCTTTCGCTAAGACTGTTCTTGTGGTATTTAAAAAGTGATATTTGGAAGCCCATTGGTCGCTGTGGTGAAAAAGGAAGTATCCTAAGATAAAAACTGAAAAGAAGCTTTTGGGAAAACTGCTTTGTGTTCTGTTAATTCAACTGACAGAGACACAGCTTTCCCCTCAAGAAACCTTTCGCTAAGACTCTTCTTGCGGAATTTACAAAGTGAGATTTGGAAGCCCTTAGAGGTCTATGGTGATATAGGAAATATCTTCATTTAAAAACTGGAAAGAATCCTTCTGAGAAACTGCTTTGTGTTCTGTTAATTCATTTCACAGAGTTACAGCTTTCCCCTCAAGAAGACTTTCGATAAGACTGTTGTTTTGGAATTTACAAAGAGATATTTGGAAGCCCACAGAGGGCTATGGTGAAAAAGGAAATCTCTTTCGTTAAAAACTGGAAATAACCTTTCTGAGAAACTGCTTTGTGTTCTGTTAATTCATCTCACACAGTTACAGCTTTCCCCTCAAGAAGCCTTTCACTAAGACTGTTCTTGTGGAATTTGCAAGGTGATATTTGGAAGCCCATAGAGGGCTATGGTGAAAAATGATATATCTTCAGTTAAAAACTGGAAAGAAGCTTTCTGAGAAACTGCTTTGTTTCCTGTTAATTCATCTCACAGAGTTACAGCTTTTCCCTCAAGAAGCCTTTCGCTAATACTGTTCTTGTGGAATTTGCAAAGTGATATTTGGAAGCCCATAGAGGGTTATGGTGAAAAAGAAAATATCTTCAGTTAAAAACTGGAAAGAAGCTTTCTGAGAAACGGCTTGTTGTTCTGTTAATTCATCTCAGAGAGTTACAGCTATCCCCACAAGAAGCCTTTCGCTAAGACTGTTCTTGTGGAATTTGGAAAGTGATATTTGGAAGCGCGTAGAGGGCTATGGTGAAAATGGAAATATCTTCAGTTAAAAAGTGGAAAGAAGCTTTCTGAGAAACTGCTTTGTGTTCTGTCAATTCATCTCACAGTGTTACATCTTTCACCTCAATAAGTCTTTCGCTAAGTCTGTTCTTGTGAAATTTGCAAAGTGATATTTGTAAGCCTAAAGAGGGATATTGTGAAAAAGGAATTATCTTCAGTTAAAAACTGGAAAGAAGCTTTCTGAGAAACGGCTTTGTGTTCTGTTAATTCATCTCACAGAGTTAAGGCTTTATCCTCAAGAAGCCTTTCGCTAAGACTGTTCTTGGGGAATTTTCAAAGTGATATTTGGAAGCCTATAGAGGTCTATGCTGAAAAAGGTGCTATCTTAATTTAAAAACCGGAAAGAAGCTTTCTGAGAAACTGTTTTGTGTTCTGTTAATTCATCTAAAAGAGTTACAGTTTTTCCCTGGAGAAGCCTTTCGCTAAGACTGTTCTTGTGGTATTTAAAAAGTGATATTTGGAAGCCCATTGGTCGCTGTGGTGAAAAGGGAAGTATCCTAAGATAAAAACTGAAAAGAAGATTTTGGGAAAACTGCTTTGTGTTCTGTTAATTCAACTGACAGAGACACAGCTTTCCCCTCAAGAAACCTTTCGCTAAGACTCTTCTTGCGGAATTTACAAAGTGAGATTTGGAAGCCCATAGAGGTCTATGGTGATATAGGAAATATCTTCATTTAAAAACTGGAAAGAATCCTTCTGAGAAACTGCTTTGTGTTCTGTTAATTCATTTCACAGAGTTACAGCTTTCCCCTCAAGAAGACTTTCGATAAGACTGTTGTTTTGGAATTTACAAAGAGATATTTGGAAGCCCACAGAGGGCTATGGTGAAAAAGGAAATCTCTTTCGTTAAAAACTGGAAATAACCTTTCTGAGAAACTGCTTTGTGTTCTGTTAATTCATCTCACACAGTTACAGCTTTCCCCTCAAGAAGCCTTTCACTAAGACTGTTCTTGTGGAATTTGCAAGGTGATATTTGGAAGCCCATAGAGGGCTATGGTGAAAAATGATATATCTTCAGTTAAAAAGTGGAAAGAAGCTTTCTGAGAAACTGCTTTGTTTCCTGTTAATTCATCTCACAGAGTTACAGCTTTTCCCTCAAGAAGCCTTTCGCTAATACTGTTCTTGTGGAATTTGCAAAGTGATATTTGGAAGCCCATAGAGGGTTAAGGTGAAAAAGAAAATATCTTCAGTTAAAAACTGGAAAGAAGCTTTCTGAGAAACTGCTTTGTGTTCTGCTAATTCTTCTCACAGAGTTATAGCTTTCCTCTCAAGACGCCTTTCGCTAAGACTGTTCTTGTGGAATTTGCAAAGTGACATTTGGAAGCCCATACAGGGCTGAGGTGGAAAAGAAAATATCTTCTGTTAAAAACTGGAAGGAATCTTTCTGAGAAACTGCTTTGTGTTCTTTCAATTCATCTCACAGAGTTACAGCTTTCACCTCAAGAAGGCTTTCCCTAAGACTGTTCTTTTGGAATTTAAAAAGTGATATTTGGAAGCCCATAGTGGGCTATGGTGAAAATGGAAATATCTTCAGTTAAAAACTGCAAAGAATCTTTCTTAGAAACGGCTTTGTGTTCTCTAAATTCATCTCACAGAGTTACAGCTTTCCTCTCAAGAAGCCTTTCATTAAGTCTGCTCTTGTGGAATTTCCAATGTGATATTTGAAAGCCCAATTAGGGCTATGGTGAAAAAGGAAGTCTCTTCATTAAAAACTGGAAAGAAGCTTTCCGAGAAACGTCTTAGTGTTCTGTTAATTCATCTCACAGAGTTACAGCTTTCCCCTCATGAAGCCTTTCGCAAAGTTTGTTCTTGTGGAATTTGCAAAGTGATATTTGGAAGACCCTAGAAGGCTACGTTGAAAAAGTAAATGTCCTCAGATAAAAATTGGAAAGAAGCTTTCTGTGAAACTGCTTTGTGTACTGTTAATTCATCTCACAGTGTTACAGCTTTCCCCTCCAGAAGCCGTTCACTAAGACTGTTCTTGTGTAATATTCAAAGTGATATCTGGAAGCACATAGAGGACGATGGTGAAAAAGAAAATATCTTCATTAAAAACTGGAAAGAAGTTTTCTGAAAAACTGCTTTGTGTTCTGTTAATTCATCTCACAGAGTAACAGATTTCCCCTCAAGAAGCGTTTCACTAAGACTGTTCTTGCAGAATTTGCAAAGTGATATTTGGAAGCCCATAGAGGGCTATGGTTAGAAAGGAAATATCCTAAGATAAAAACTGAAAAGAAGCTTTCTTAAAAACTTCTTTGTGTTCTGTTAATTCATCTCACAGAGTTACAGCTTTCCCCTCAAGAAGTCCTACACTAAGACTGTTCTTGTGGAATTTCCAAAGTGATATTTGGTACCCCAGAGACGCCTATTGTGAAAAAGTAAATATCTTCAGTTAAAAACCTGAAAGAACCTTTCTGAGATACTGCTTTGTGTTCTGTTATTTCATCTCACAGAGTTACAGCATTCCCCTCAAGAAGTCTTTCACTAAGACTGTTCTTGTGGAATTTGCAAGGTGATATTTGGAAACCCTTATAGGGATATGGTTAAAAAGGAAATATCTTCATCTAAAAACTTGAAAGAAGTTTTCTGAGAAACGGCTTTGTGTTCTCTTAATTCATCTCACAGAGTTACAGCTTTCCCATCAAGAAGCCTTTCGCTAAAACTGTTCTTGTTTAATTTGCAAAGTGATATTCGCAATTCTATAGAGGGCTATTGTGAAAAACTAATTATCTTCATTTAAAAACTTGAAAGATGTATTCTGAGAAACTTCTTTGTTTTCTCTAATTCATCTCACAGAGTTACAGCTTTCCCCTCAAGAAGCCCTTCGCTAAGACTGTTTTTGTGGAATTTGCAAAGTGATATTTGGAAGCCCATAGAGGGCTATGGTGAAAAAGTGAATCTCTTCCATTAGAAAATGGAAAGAAGCTTTCTGAGAAACGGCTTTGTGTTCTGTTAATTCATCTCACAGAGTTAAAGCTTTTCCCTCAATTAGCCTTTCGCTACGTATGTTCTTGTGGAATTTTCAAAGTGACCAGACTGGCCCAGACCGCCTAAATCTAGGCCACAAACCGGTTTTGATCAGCTCAAAACAGACCAGAAGGGCTAAAACCAGATCAGACCATCTCAAACAGGTTTTGACCGGCTCATAGCGGGTTTTACAGGCTCAAACCAGACCAGACCGGTTCAATCCGGTTTTGAGCAGCTCAATCCGGTTTTGAACGGCTCGTATCGGTTTTGACCGGCTAAAACCTGTTTTGACCGGATGAGACCGGATAAACCGAATCAGACCTGCCCAGAACGGCTAAAATCAGATAAAACCAGACGAGACTGGCCCAGACTGCCTTAAACTGGGCCACAAACCGGTTTTGACAGTTTCAGTGCAGACCAGACAGACTCATACCGGTTTTGACCGACCTGAGCCGGTTTTGACCGGCTCAAACCAGACCAGACTGGCTCAAACCGGTTTTGACCGGCTCAAAGTGGTTTTGACCAGATCAAACCAGACTCGACTGGCCAAGACCAGCTGAAACTGGAAAAAACCGGAGCAGACCGGCCTAGACCGGCTGAAACTGGGCCACAAACAGGTTTTCACCAGCCTGAACCAATTTTGACCAGCTCAAACCAGTCCAGACTGGCTCAAACCGGACCAGACCGGCTCAAACCGGAGCACACCGGCTCACACCCGATCAAACTGGACCAGACAGGCCCAGACCGGCTGAAACTGGATCAAACAGGAAGAGACCGGCCTGGACCAGCTAAAACCAGGCCAGACCGGCTCAAACCAGGCCAGAGCGGCTCAAACCAGACCAGACCATTTCAAACCGGTTTTGACTGGCTCATTCCGGTTTTGACTGGCTCAAACCGGTTTTGACCGGCTCAAACCAGTCCAGACCGGCTAAAACCGGTTTTCACCAGCTCAAACCGGTTTTGACCTGATTAGTCCGGATCAAACCGGACCAGACCGGCTCAGAGAGGCTCGAATCGGTTTTCACCATCTTAAACCAGACCAGACCGGCTCATACCAGACCAGACCGGCTCAAACCGGTTTTGACCTGCTCAAACCACACCCGACCGGCTGAAACTGGTTTTCACCAGATGAGACCGGTTTTGACCGGATGAGACCGGATCAAACCGAATCAGACCGGCCCAGACCGGCGAAAATCGGATGACACCGGACCAGACTGACCCAAACCACCTAAAACTGGGCCACAAACCGGTTTTGACCGGTTCTAACCAGACCAGACCAGCTCAAACCGGTTTTGACCGACCTAAGCCGGTTTTCAGTGACTCAAACCCGACCAGACCGTTTGAAACCAGACCAGACCGGCTGAAACCGGTTTTGACTGGCTCAAACCAGACCAGACCGGTTCAATCCGGTTTTGACCGGGTCAAACCGGTTTTGAACAGCTCGAAGCGATTTTGACCGAATCAAACCGGTTTTGAATGGATCAAACCACACCAGACCGGCTCAAACCGGTTTTGACCGGCTGAAACCGATTTTGACCATATGAGTCTGGATCAAACCGGACAAGACGGGCCTAGACCGGCTAAAACCGGATCAAACCGGACCAGAACGGCCCAGACCGCCTAAAACTGGGCCAAAGCGGCTCAAACCTATTTTGACCTTCTCAAACCAGACCAGACCGGCTCAAACTCGTTTTGACCAGCTCAAACCAGACCAGACTGGCTCAAACCGGATCAAACCGGACCAGACCGGCCCAGACCGCCTAACACCGGGCCAAACCGGCTCAAACCTATTTTGACCAGCTCAAACCAGACCAGACCGACTTGAACCTGTTTTGACTGGCTCAAACCAGACCTGACTGGCTCACACCGGTTTTGATCGGATTAGACTGGATCAAACTGTACCAGACCTTCTCAAACCGGATCATACCGGACCAGACCGGCACAAACCAGCTCAAACTGGCTCAAACCGAACCAGATCGGCCCAGACAGGCTAAAACCGGGACAATCCGGCTCAATCAGATTTTGACTGGCTCAAACCAGACCAGACCGGCTCAAACCAGACCACACTGCCTCAAACCGGTTTTGACCGGCTGAAACTAGAAGAGACTGGCTCAAACCGGTTTTGACCTGATGAGACAGGATAAAACCAGACCAGACCAGCTCAAACCGGATTGAAACCGCAGCAGACTGGCCCAGAACAGCTGAAGCCCGAGCGAACCGGACCACACGGGGCCAGATTGCCTAAAAGTGGGCCACAAACCGGTTTTGAGCGGCTCAAACCAGACCAGACCGGCTCAAACCGGTTTTGACCAGCCTGAGCTGGTTTTGACCGGCTCATACCAGACCAGACCGGCTCAAACCGGACCAGACCAGCTCAAACCGGTTTTGAATGGATGACACCAGATCAAACTGGACCAGACCGGCTCACACCGGATCAAACCAGACCACACAGGCCCAGAAAGGCTGAAACCGGATCAAACCGGGCCAGACCGGCCCAGACCGGCTAAAACCGGGCCAGACCGGCTCAAAACGGTTTTGACCGGCGCAAACCAGACCAGACCGGTTCAAACCGGTTTTGACTGGCTCAATCCGGTTTTGATGGGCTCAAACTAGTTTTGACTGCCTCAAACCACTCCAGACTGGCTAAAACCAGTTTTCACTGGCTCAAACCGGTTTTGACCTGATTAAACCGGATCAAACCGGACCAGACAGGCTCAGACAGGCTCGAATCGGTTTAGACTGGCTTCAACCAGACAAAACCGGCTCAAACCGGTTTTGACCGGCTCGAACCACTTTTGACCGGCTCAAACCAGTCCAGACCGGTTCAATCCGATTTTGACCGTCTCAAACCGATTTTGAACGGCTCGAACCGGTTTTGACCCCCACAAACCGGTTTTGACCGGCTCAAATCACACGAGACCGGCTCAAACCGGTTTTGACCGGCTGAAACCGATTTTGACCGGATGAGACCGGATCACACCGGACCAAACGGGCCCAGACCGGCTAAAACAGGATCATTCCAGACCAGAAAGGCCCGGACCGCCTAAAACCAGGCCAAATCCGCTCAAACCTATTTTGACTGGCTCAAACCAGACCAGACCGTCTCAAACCGGTTTTTGACCGGCTAAAACGAGACCAGGCCGGCTCAAACCGGATCAAACAGGACCACAGCGGCCCAGACCACCTAAAAACGGGCCAAACCGGCTCAAACCTCTTTTGACCGGCTCAAACCAGACCAGACCAGCTCGAACCTGTTTTTACCGGCTCAACGCAGACCTGACCAGCTCATACCGGTTTTTGACAGGATTAGACCGGATGAAACCAGACCAGACCTTCTCAAACCGGATCATACCGGACCAGACCGGCACAAATCAGCTCAAACCGGCTCAAACCAAACCAGACCGGCCCAGACAGGCTAAAACCGGGCCAAACCGGCTCATTCAGGTTTTGACCGGCTCAAACGAGACCAGACCGGCTCAAACCAGAGCAGACTGGATCAAACCGGTTTTGATCGGCTCAAACCAGACCAGTCCGGCTCAAACCGGTTTTGACCGGATGAGACAGAATAAAACCGGACCAGACCGGCACAAACCGGATGAAACCGCACCAGACCAGACCAGAAGAGCTGAAACCGGTGCAAACTGGAGCAGACCGGCCCAGACCGGCTCAAACCAGTTTTGACGAGCCTGAGCCGGTTTGGCTGGTTCAAACCAGACCAGACCACCTCAAACCGGACCAGACTGGCTCTAACCGGTTTTGACCTGCTCAAACCACACCAGACCGGCTGAAACCGCTTTTGACCGGCTAAAACCGGGTTTGACCGGATGAGACCAGATCAAACCCAGACAGACCAGCCCAGAACGGCTAAAATCGGATCAAACCACACCAGACCGGCCCACGCCACCGAAAACTGGACCACAAACCCTTTTTGACCCGTTCAAACCAGACCAGACTGGCTCAAACCGGTTTTGACCGACCCGAGCATGTTTTGACCGGCTCAAACCAGACCAGACTGGCTTAAACCAGACCAGACTGGCTCAAACCATTTTTGACCAGCTCAAAGCGGTTTTGACCGGATCAAACCGGACTCGACCAGCCCACACCAGCTGAAATCGCATCAAACTGGACCAGACCGGCCCAGACAGGAAAAACCCGGTTCACAAACCGGTTTTGACCAGGTCAAACCAGACCAGAACGTCTCAAACCGGTATTTACCGGTTCAAACCAGACCAGACCGGCTAAAACCAGAACAGATGGGCTCAAACCGGTTTTGACCGGCTCAAACTGGTTTCGACAGGCTCAAACCAGACCAGACAGGTTCAATCCGGTTTTGACCAGCTCAAACCGGTTTTGACCGGCCTGAACCGGTTTTGACTGGCTCAAACCAGACCAGACCGGCTCAAACCGGTTTTGACCAGATGACACCGGATCAAACCGGACCAGACCGGCTTACAACGGATCAAACCAGACCAGACACTCCCAGACCGGATGAAACCGGACCAAACCAGACCAGACCGGCACAGACCGGGCCAGACCGGCTCAAACCGGTTTTTACCAGCTTAAACCAGACCAGACTGGTTCAAACCGCTTTTGACTGGCTCAATCCGGTTTTGACCGGCTGAAACCGGTTTTGACCGGCTCAAACCACTCCAGACCGGCTAAAACCGGTTTTCACCGGCTCAAACCGGTTTTGACCTGATTAGACCGGATCAAACCGGACCAGACCGGCTCAGACAGGCTCGAATCGGTTTTGACTGGCTTCAACCAGACAAAACCGGCTCAAACCAATTTTGACAGGCTCAAACCAGACCAGACCGGCTCAAACAAGACCAGATCAGCTCAAATCGGTTTTGATCTGCTCAAACGACACCAGACCGGCTGAAACTGGTTTTGACCAGCTAAAACCGGTTTTGACCAGATTAGACCAGGTAAACCAAATCAGACCGGCCCAGAACGCCTAAAATCAGATCAAACCAGACCAGACCGGCCCAGACCGCCTAAAACTGGGCCACAAACCGGTTTTGACAGTTTTAAAGCAGACCAGACTGCCTCATACCGGTTTTGACCGACCTCAGCCGGTTTTGACCGGCTCAAACCAGACCAGATCGGCTCAAACCGGTTTTGACTGGCTCAAATCGGTTTTGACCGGATCAAACCAGACTCGACTGGCCCAGACCAGTTGAAACTGGAAAAAAACCAGACCAGACTGGCCCAGACTGGCTGAAACCGGGCCACAAACCGGTTTTCACCGGCCTGAGCCATTTTTGACCGGCTCAAACCAGACCAGACTGGCTCAAACGGGACCAGACCGGCTCAAACCGGTTTTGACCGGATGACACCGGCTCAAACTGGAGCACACCAGCTCACACTGGATCAAACCGGACCAGACAGGCCCAGACTGGCTGAAACTGGATCAAAGCGGAAGAGACCGGCCCAGACAGGCTAAAACCGGGCCAGACCGGCTCAAACCGGGCCAGACCGGCTCAAATCAGATCAGAACAATTCAAACCGGTTTTGACTGGCTCAATCCGGTTTTGACCAGCTCAAACCACTCCAGACTGTCTAAAACCGGTTTTCACTGACTCAAACCGGTTTTGACCTGATTAGACCAGATCAAACCAGACCTGACCGGCTCAGAGAGGCTCAAATCGGTTTTGACCGTCTTAAACCAGAAGAGACCAGCTCAAACCAGACCAGACCGGCTCAAACCGGTTTTGACCTTCTCAAACCACACCCGACCAGTTGAAACTGGTTTTGACCAGATGAGACCGGTTTTGACCGGATGAGACCGGTTTTGACCGCATGGGACCGGATCAGACCGAATCAGACTGGCCGAGACCGGCTAAAATCGGATCAATCCGGACCAGCCCGGCCCAGACCGCATAAAACTGGGCCACAAACCGGTTTTGACCGGTTCAAACCAGACCAGACAGGCTCAAACCGGTTTTGACCGACCTGAGCCCGTTTTGACTGGCTTAAACCAGACCAGACCGGCTCAAACCAGACCAGACCAGCTCAAACCGGTTTTGATCGGCTCAAAGAGGTTTGGACTGGATCAAACCAGACTCGACCGGCCCAGACCAGCTGAAACCGGATGAAACCGGACCAGACCGGCCCAGAGCAGCTAAAACTGGGCCACAAACCTGTTTTGACCGGCTCAAACTAGACCAGACTGGCTCAAACCGGACCAGACCGGCTCAAACCGGTTTTTACCGGATGACACCGGATCAAACAGGACCAGACCGGCTCACACCGGATCAAACCGGACAAGACAGGCCCAGACAGGCTGAAACCGAATCAAACCTGACCAGACCGGCCCAGACCGGCTAAAACTGAGCCAGACCGGCTCAAACCAGTTTTGATCAGCTCAAATCAGACCAGACCGGTTTAAACCGGTTTTGATGGGCTCAATTCGGTTTTGACCGGCTCAAACCCGTTTTGACCGGTTCAAACCACTCCAGACCGGCTAAAACCGGTTTTCACTGGCTCAAAACGGTTTTGACCTGATTAGACCGGATCAAACTGTGCCAGACCGGCTCAGACAGGCTCGAATCAGTTTTGACTGGCTTCAACCAGACCAAACCGGCTCAAACCGGTTTTGACCGGCTCGAAGCGGTTTTGACCGGCTCCAACCAGACCAAACCGGCTCAAACCAGACCAGACCGGCTCATACCGGTTTTGACTGGCTCAAAACGGTTTTGACCTGATTAGACCAGATCAAACCATGCCAGACTGGCTCAGACAGGCTCGAATCGGTTTTGACTGGCTTCAACCAGACCAAACCGGCTCGAACCGGTTTTGACCGGCTGAAATCAGACAAGACTGGCTCAAACAGGTTTTGACCTGCTCAAACCACACCAGATGGGCTGAAATCAGTTTTGACCGGCTAAAACAGGTTTTGACTGGATGAGACCGGATCAAACTGAATCAGATGGGCCCAGATCGGCTAAAATCGGATCACACCAGATGAGACCAGCCAGACCGCCTAAAACTGGGTCACAAACCGGTTTTGACGGGTTCAAACCAGACCAGACCGGCTCAAACCGGTTTCGACCGACCTGAGCCGGTTTTGACTGGCTCAAAGCAGACCAGACCGGCTCAAACCAGACCAGACCAGCTCAAACCGGTTTTGACCGGCTCAAAGCAGACCAGACCGGTTCAGTACGGTTTTGACCAGCTCAAACAGGTTTTGAACGGCTCGAACCGGTTTGGACCCGCTCAAACCACACCAGACCGGCTCAAACCGGTTTTGAACGGCTGAAACCGATTTTGACCGGATGAGACCGGATCAAACCGGACCAGACGGGCCCAGACCGGCTAAAACCGGATCAAACAGGACCAGACTGGCCCAGACTGCCTAAAACCAGGCCAAACCAGATCAAACCTATTTTGTCCGGCTCAAACCAGACCAGACTGGCTCAAACCGGTTTTGACCGGCTCAAACCAGACCAGACCGGGTCAAACCGTATCAAACGGGACCAAACCGGCCAGACCGCCTAAAACCAGGACAAACCAGCTCAAACCTATTTTCACTGGCTCAAAACAGACTAGACCGGCTCGAACCTGTTTTCTCCGGCTCAAACCATACCAGACCGGGTCAAACCGGTTTTGACCGGATTAAACCGTATCAAACCGGACCAGACCTTCTCAAACCGGATCATACCAGACCAGACGGGCACAAACGGGCTCAAACCAGCTCAAACCGAATCACACCAACCCAGACAGGCTAAAACCGGTCCAAACTGTCTCAATCAGGTTTTGACCGGCTCAAACCAGACCAGACGGGCTCAAACTAGACCAGACTGGCTCAAACCGGTTTTGACCAGCTCAAACAAGAACAGACCGGCTCAAACCGGACTGACCGGATGAGACAGGATAAAACCGGAGCAGACCGGCTCAAACCAGATGAAACCGCACCAGACCGGCCCAGAACAGCTGAAGCCAGAGCAAACCTGACCAGACCGGGCCAGACCAGCTAAAACCGGGCCACAAACCAGTATTAACCGGCTCAAACCAAACCAGACCGGCTCAAACCGGTTTAGACCAGCTCAAAGCGGTTTTGACCGGATCATACCGGACTCGACCAGCCCAGACCAGCTGAAACCGGATCAAACCGGAGCAGACCGGCCCAGACCGGCTAAAACCATGCCACAAACCGGTTTTGACTGGCTCAATCCAGACCAGACCGGCACAAACCGGACCAGACTGGCTCAAACCGGTTTTGACCGGATGACACCGGATCAAACCGGACCACACCGGCTCACACCGGAACAAACCGGACCAGACAGGCCAGACCGGCTGAAAGAGAATCAAACCACACTACACCGTCCCAGACTGGCTATAAACGGGCCAGACCGGCTCAAACAAGTTTTGACCGGTTCAATCCAGACCAGACCGGTTCAAACCGGTTTTGACTGGCTCAATCCGGTTTTGACCGGCTGAAACCGGTTTGGACCGGCTTAAACCACTCCAGACCGGATAAAACTGGTTTTCACCGGCTCAAACCGGTTTTGACCTGATTAGACCAGATCAAACCGGACCAGACCGGCTCACACAGGCTCGAATCGGTTGTGACTGGCTTCAACCAGACCAAACAGGCTTAAACGGTTTTGACTGGCACGAACCGGTTTTGAGCAGCTCAAACAAGACCAGACCGGCTCAAACCAGACCAGACCGGCTCAAACCAGTTTTGACCTGCTCAAACCACACCAGACCGGCTGAAACCGGTTTTGACTGGCTAAAACCGGTTTTGACCAGATGAGACAGGATCAAACCGGACTCGACCGGCCCAGACCAGCTGAAACCGGATCAAACCCGACGAGACAGGCGCAAACCGCATCAAACCGGACCAGATTGGCACAGACCGGCTAAAAC